>NW_024081406.1:178835-458296 GCF_003009895.1 Hyaena hyaena
AAAAAAAAAAAAGAAATTGTGAATTTCAGTGCTCTTCCATTTTGGAGGTGGGGATATTTAAATATCTATTTGGGGCCGTATTTGAAAATTAAAAATTGCCAAAACAATGATACAAAAATTGTAGCATTCTGTATTTTAAATATCGAACCCTTCACAAATTAATGCTTTTAAAATAAACCCCCAAAAACCTATGAAAATTATTACAACAGCTCTAAAAAGTATGAGTACACTGACACAACAGGCCTGTGGTCTGGTAGAGACAGAGTTTAAGATGTAAAGTCTTATAATACTGTCCTTGGACCTCTGTGACTGTATGTAAGCCCCCATTTGACAGGCATGTTAAAGGTCCACAATTAGGCCCCACCAAAGAGCACCAACTGCCCCCACTAACAGAGCCTGGCATTTTCTTTCTTGTAAACTAGTGGCTTCCGTCCATGGAGTATGCCCGTAATACAGAGCTGCTCAATCCCAGCACCATCGGTTTTATGGGGGCACAGGGGAGGGCTGTCCTGTGCATTGCAGGATGTTTACAGCATCTCTGGTCTCTACCTCCTAGATGCCAGTAGTGGCCTCCCCACCCCTCCAGTATAAACAGTATCTCCAAATCTTGCCACGTGTCCCCTGAGAATGTTTCAGAAAAACCCAAGTTCAGCTGCCCTTCAGTAGAAAAGAGACAGAGTTTTGACTGGAAAGGAATATGAGCTTTATGCGGGAGACTGGCCACCTGGGGAGAAGGCAGACTCCTGTCCAAATACTAACTCCAAGGTTTCTCTCTGGCACAGAGACTTTTAAAGGGATTGAGGCCGGTTAATCAGTAAAAAGGGAGCACAGTGGTCTGTAACACTTCTTGATTGTGTGCAGACATTATCTCTGTTATCTCTCAGAGGTTGGTATTTGTTGGTGACCCAGGAGGGAGGCTGTGCAAGAGGCTTCGGTTCGGAGTCTTTCTAGGAAACAATGCATGATCTGTAGATATACAGAGAAAAGTTTAGTTAATCACTCAGGCTAAAGGTGCTTGGTTAAACTTAAAAGACTGTTAAGTTGGCCGAAGAGACCAAGGCGGGGGCAAAATCACCCTTTGTTGAGAACTATTGCCCTAACACTATGTGACCTTCTTGACAGCAGGTTCCCATATCATACATCTCTGTGTCACCCTCCACCCATACACGGTGCGTCATACATAGCAGACACACAGACGTTTGCTCAATATACTTGTGCCAGGTAAGGCACACAGAAATACGTTCTTAAGAGAACAAGACGCTGCTCACAATGCAAGTTATTATCAGAAGCTTCATTTCCAGGAACAGAATTGCTAGCAGACTGGATGAGGAGGTTAACACCATTTACTTGGTGCCCTCTCTTTATGCTGCGGTGTGCATGTACTATTTCATTTCACTTTGTACAGCGATCCCATGGCAGATTAGGAAACCCAAGCCATGAGAATCTCAAGCACTTGCCCAGAAGAATAAGAATTGGAACCCAGGTCTTCAATAGAGTTCTACTTAACCACACTTCCATTCAGCATGGCAAAAGCTTGTTGGGAATCATTTGTTTTGCATATTTTTCTAAAATAATTTTTCTAAAAATAATTGCTTAATCCCTAAAACACCAAAAGTTGACAAAGGTCGATCAACTGAGGCAGAAATACAATGCAAACGTATTACACAGGTCCAAAGCATGCTTACCATTACAATAAGAATAAGTAACATTGGGGGCGCCTGGGTGGCTTAGTTGGTTAAGCGTCCGGCTTTCGCTTAGATCATGATCTCACGGTTCATGGGTTCGAGCCCCGCGTCGGGCTCTGTGCTGACTGCAAGCTCAGAGCCTGGAGCCTGTTTCAGTCTGTGACTCCCTCTCTCTCTGACCCTCCCGTGCTCATGCTTCTCTGTCTCTGTCTCTCTCCTAGAAATAAAAAAAAAAAAAAACACATTAAAAAAAAAGAATAAGTAACATTGTTGCTTATTTATTAATGTGCCTTATATTATTATAGATTATATTATTATTATATTTTATTATTATAATGGGTCATTTATTAACCAGCCTTTCATATGGATTCGTTTCCAGAAAAACATCTGCTATTTCAAGTTTATGATGATGAGCTGTTGTATTTCAAAGACCTGAATTCCAGCCCCAGTCCTAATATCCAGTTTTCTCCTGAGAGAAATCGCTAGAATAGTACATCCCTCAACTACCACAAAGGGTTACTGAAGAATCAGGGGATAACAAGCATATAATAAAAGCCCTTTTTATGCAGAGAGAGCTCTACACAGGCTTCAGAGACACTCTTCTTTATTTTCATTGTGGAGAAACCACAGACGTGAACCCCACTTACAGGATATAGAGAAGGAAACTGACATTTCTATTCCTATGTCCTTCTGGCCCTTTGCTTCTCTCTGGGTGACGTTTTTGGAACTCCTGGTAGTTAACAATGCAAACTCCTGACCCCCTCTCCAGACTCCTATGACCAAATAAAAATGTTTCTGTGCCACTTCTGTCCAATTTGACTACCCAAAACTAATGATAATTGCTGTTCCCAATCTCATGTGACATAAAGTTGACATTCAGTAATAGACTAAAAATCAAAATTGAAAAGCCACAGTATAAGATAGAAAGTAGGGAATATTTCATTACTAGTGGGTACAGATTAAAAGAAAAAAAAAAGATCTCTGGTATGAGAAGAAATAAAGCCTCCAGCAAGGTGATCACTTGCTAACACATTAGAAAAACACTTCTCTTGCCCATTTCAGAAGACGCAAGGGCGGAGGAGGGGAGAGGAATGTGAGTGTGGGGTCCGGGCTCCCCATCAGCCACACACGTTCTCCTCCTGCTGTTTTACTCACGGCAGATTCACCCAGTGATAAATCCAAGAATCGTGAAGCCTTGTTTACACATTTCAATTAAAAGCCTTGAGAACAAAGGTCATACCATGGTATTAATAACAGTTCTGGAGATTCTGACAGCAGTGACATTTTAGAGAAAGAAATGTCCAGGCCAGCAGCAAAGAGATGGACATTTGACACCATGCATTGTTGGCAAGTATTCAAGTGCTAATCATTACACGTTTGTTTTCCTTCTATTGTATGCGGTTTTTTTAGAATAGTTAGTGTCTCTTTATAGCCAGAACTACCTAGTTTTGCCTGCAAATAATTTTCTGGCAATTAAGAGGTCCGCACCAGGGTTATTTAAATACCTGAACTGGGGAACAATTAAACCCTCTGCTGAAACCTAAGTCTAGTGGGAGATATAGGGTTACTTCCTTCAGTAACACACTCCTCTACACTCAAGTCAGGCGAAGGCGATCTCTGTAGAGACTTCCGGATGCGGTTGTAGTAAACATGGGCTGTGGAGGCAGGCACTGAGGGAGGACCAGAGGATGCACTTGAAATTCTGAAATGATGTATTTGTAAGAGCTGACCTTGGAGCAAGGGATTGCAGTGTCCAGAAAATGTCAGAGACCCCCCGCTACTGCTTGGACACCTGTGGGATGACCTGCGCCGACTAGAATGCCTGGATGGTTCAAAAAGGCGTGGTATGGGCTGGCATCTTTACTCAGCTTCTCCTCCTTTATCCTGATCATCGTTGCCCTGACAGTGCCCCACTGGCTGAGTGGGAAAATTCTTTGTCAGACTGGAGTGGACCTGGTCAACGCCACAGATCCAGAGCTCATCAAGTTCATTGGGGATATCTATTATGGGCTCTTCCAAGGATGTAAAGTGCGACAGTGCGGGCTCGGGGGCCGCCAGTCCCAATTCACCAGTGAGTATAATGGGGGGTGGGGCATGCAAGCTGCTTTAGAACCTTTATTTTCTTTTCATTTGTAAGGGTGCCTATGTCTAATTGTGAAATTTGACGTCTGCCTCAATCTAAGGCATTATGACAAAGTCTACAGTAACCGAAAGGTTGTCCAGCACCAAGAAGAGACCTTTTTTTTCTCTCTGTAGAGACTTTAGAAAAAAAACATTAAAAATAGGGATTTCTATACTTCTGTAATTGACCTCTATTAGGAATAACTATTAAAATATAGAGCGCCTACATGTGTCATTCTGCTAAATGCTTTACATGGCTTCTCTCTTTTAAGCCCTTATAACAAATTTATAAAGAAGGAATTCTTAATGTTCCCATTTTGCGGAGGACTACACTGAGATGTGGAGGGGTTATATAACTTGCCTGGAACCCGTCCCCCCCCCCCCCCACCCCGGAAGGAGCAGAGCCAGACTTCAGACCCTTGCGACGTGACCTGGGCGTTCTCGGCCAGCCCAGCACGTTTCCACTTCTGTTTCTATAAAAGGTCCCTAGTCTGAGAACGGGCAAAAGAGCTGTGTGCTTGGGCTCTGGAATCTGACTGTTGGGTTGAAAGCCCAAGTTGGGCACCCACTGGAGCGGAGACCTGGGGCAAGACCCTGGAGGCTCTCCATGAACGTGAGCAGGCACAGCCCTCGGCTGGCATCCAGTCTCACGTCAGAGCTGCTCTGGATGTAAATAGAGCAGGAATTCAAGCCCGACTCAGGAAGGGTCTTCTGGGAATTAAAAAACAAAGCAAAAAAGGGCAATATTCTGTAAGCCTTTAGAAACCATTAGATCGCGCAAGAGAACAGCGTCCTCCACAACCATAACTAATCAACAAAATGCAATGCAAGGGGATAAGGAATTTTACTCATTTGATTTCTATATTTCAGCATTGTAGTTTTTAGACTCCTGCCGAGGGTAAGTATCTTATTAAATGTATAAAGACAGCAAGCTGAAGCCATTGATAAATACAATAATACGAATTGGCATTACTTATATACATAAAGGAAATACATATTTGTTATGGATATTCAGAGGAAAAAATCTCTGGGAATATATCTATGTACACAGCAATGAAATTACACCAAGGATATTGTAAAAATAGCTTTATTAAAAACATTACACAAAAAACTGAAACACATACACATAAAGAAATAGGGGTGCCTGGGTGGCTCAGTCGGTTAAGTGACCGACTTCGCCTCAAATCATGTCTCCAGGTCAGTGAGTTCAAGTTCCCCCGTCAGGCTCTGTGCTGACAGCTCAGAGCCTGGAGCCTGCTTCGGATTCTGTGTCTCCCTCTCTGTCCACCTCTCCTCTGCTCCCACTCTATCTGTCTCTCTCTCTCTTTCTCTCTCTCTCAAGAATAAATAAACATTAAAAATTTAAAAAACATTTTATAATAAAAAAGAAATAAAAATAAAGGACATGTCAAAAGGAGACCATGGCAACTACAGGTGATTCTGAATTGAGTCTGTTTGTTGTTAAAAATGTCAGTTGGTGAGACAAATGAAGAATTTGATTGGGGCATAAGGATTAAATAGCAGGCCTGGACCAGTGTTGACTCAGTGATTTTAGTGCTGTGGTTCTGTAAAAGAACCTGTTTTTGAATGAAACAGACCCTGAAATACTGAGGGATGCAGGGGCAATTTACCTTCAAATGATTCAGGAGGAAAAAAATTCCTTTGTACCATTCTTGCAATTTTCTGAAGTTTGAGATTCTTCTAAAACCATACACACACGCACGCGCGTTTTGAGGGAGAAACGGCACAATGTTTAAGTAGTTGCAGTTAATTGAAATTAATGAATCTCACGAAGGAAGTTCCAAAGCTTGGACTAAGGAGTGACCATCAATAGCAGCACTGTTCCAAAGACTTTAATGAGTAAGAGAGTGCTTCGGGAATATAGTAAAAATAGCCCCTGGTAATTATATAGCATGATGTGTCGTGTTACCATGACAACTGCCTTCTTACATACTAGAAAATTTATCTATTATTTATTATCTGCCTCCACCCCTTTGGTATGTAGTGCCAGGAGGGCAAGGGTTGTGGTTTTTCTCATCAATGATCCCAAGCTCCCAGAAGAGTGCCTCAAAACACTGGCCCTCAAACACATTGGCTGAATGAATAACAATAATGTACTTTTAAATTCATTTGTACTAAATGTTCACGTGCAAGACACCAAACTTGTGACCTGTGCCACACTAATCCTCTGCAACCCTGGTAATTAGGAGGCAACTAAGACTCAGAGAGGTTAAGCAACTTGCTAAAGGTCACAGAGCCCTGAATGCTGGAGCCAGACCCCAACCCAGGTAAGGTTGACCCCAAAGTTTCCTACTTTCCACCTTATGCTGCTCCTTCTGGAATTTGTGGCTGGCAACTTTCCCAAAGCAGGGCATCACCGTAGGAGTCCTTACTGTTCTCCTGGAATTCGGCAAAGGGTAATAGGGAGGTGGTGGATGAATGGGGTGGACGGATCGTCAAGGGTGGACGGATCCTGTTAGAAATGACTGAGTGGCGGGGCACCTGGGTGGCTTAGTCGGTTAAGCATCCGACTTTCGCTTGGGTCATGATCTCGCGGTTAGTGGGTTCGAGCCCCGCGTCGGGCTCTGTGCTGACTGCCAGCTCAGAGCCTGGAGCCTATTTCAGAGTCTGTATCTCCCTCTCTCTCTGACCCTCCCCTGCTCATGCTGTCTCTCTCTCTATCCTAGGAATAAATAAAAACATTAAAAAAAAAAAAAAGAAATGACTGAGTGGTTACCCCAAAATGGTGGGTGTATTAGTTACCTAGAGCTGCCGTAACAAAGTAACAAACTGGGGGACTTAAACAATAGAATTTTTTTCCACGGTTCTAGAGGCTGGAACTCAGAAATCAGCTTGTCGGCAGAGCCTCTGAGCCCTATAGATGGACCCTTCCTTGCCTTTTCCAGCTTATGGTAGCCCCGGGCGTGCCTTGGCTTGCGGCATCCCCTGTGTCTCCTCACATGGTCTTCCCTTTGCACGTTTCTGTGTCCAAATCTTCCCGTGTACAGGGACACCAGTCACATTGGATTAGGGCCCGTCTTAACCTCCTCTTAGGGCTCAGTCGGTTAAGCGTCCGACTTCGGCTCAGGTGGTGATCTAGCGGTCTGTGAGTTCGGGCCCCGCCTGGGGCTCTGTGCTGACAGCTTGGAGCCTGGAGCCTGCTTCCGATCCTGTGTCTCCATCTCTCTCTGCTCCTCCCTCACTCACACTCTATCTGTCTCTCAAAAATAAATAAGCATTAGAGAAATATTTTTTTTTAAAAGCCTTCTCTTGATTAGCTCTTGAAAGACCCTATTTCCAAATAAGGTCATATTCTGGAGTTCTGAGGTTGAAGACTTCAACCCATCTTTTTGGGAGAGGGATGGCAGGGAAGGCACAGTTCAACCGTCACAGAGGGTGTGAGGCAGCAGGGGGTGGGCCTGGCATAATTTAGGAATCCCCCAGCACAAAGCATCCCCAGGACAAGCAGCTGGAGCAGACAAGGGACCAGCTCTGCGGGACAAGGGGGACCCAAGGAGAGCAGGCCGACTGAGCCCTTCCAGGGAGGCGCCAGGTAAACCCCTGCGGTCCCAGCTCACAGAGAAGTAAACTACCTTTGCCAGAAGCCGGAGCAGAGGAGCACATTCTGTTTGCTGCTGGAGGAACTCAGTAAACACCCGTTTCCTCCTCCTCTTCCTTCCCAGCACCCCCCCACACACACACCCCCACTCCCCCCCCCACCAGGAGACCGCCCTCTGGGTTCATCTCTGAAACAGCAGCACTGAGTGAGGATCATAAAGGACTTTTTTTTTTTTAATTTTTTAAAAATTTATTTCTAGGAGAGAGAGAGAGAGACAGCGTGAGCAGGGGAGGGTCAGAGAGAGAGGGAGTCACAGACTCCGAAACAGGCTCCAGGCTCTGAGCTGGCAGTCAGCACAGAGCCCGACGCGGGGCTAGAACCCACGAACCGCGAGATCATGACCTAAGCGAAAGTCGGACGCTTAACCGACTAAGCCACCCAGGCGCCCCAAGGATGTTTTAATGTCACCTCTGAGCAGGACAATATTCAAGATGGTTTTGTTCTGGCCTCCCCGGGGGTGTCCCAGAGGAGGGTATAAAACTTGCATCGCCAGCACTGGGGTGTGAGTCCCCTGGAGCTGGCCGGGCTCCTCCGGTGTGGTCTGGCTTTGCACCTGCTGCAGGTCAGGGACAGACTTTGCACTGATCACAAGGTGTTCTCTCAGCAAGGGCTGAAAGTTTAAAAAGAAAAGGAAAGGAAACAAAAACCCTAAGGGACACTAAGAAGGGAGAGAAGCAACAGTTAACGAGAAGTCTTGCCAAGAAAAATCCCTTGGAAAGAAACTCAGGGTAAAGTTTCGATGCTGGCAAGATAACCGCATGGAGATAAATACAAATGGAAACACGGAACTGGAAAGAAAGATTAGAACTAGGATGTAAATGTGGAGTGTCTGGAAACTTCTCAGTGGAAAGGACTTTAAAGGGAGAAGGACGGGGCTTCGGGGGGGCTCAGTCAGTTAAGCGTCCAACTTCAGCTCAGGTCATGATCTCACAGTTCGTGAGTTCGAGCCCTGCATTGGGCTCTGTGCTGCCAGCTCAGAGCCTGGAGCCTGCTTCAGATTCTGTGTCTCCCTCTGTCTGACCCTCCCCTGTTCATGCTCTCTCTCTCTCTCTCTCTCTCTCTCCCTCTCTCTCTCTTTCTCTCAGAAATAAATAAAAAAACATTTAAAAAATAAAGGGAGAAGGACAATTCTAGTTCTCAAGCTTGGGAGACACCAACCTCCTGTGAATATAGGGAGGCTGGTGAGCCAGCAAAGAACCAGAGGGGAAAGGGGCTGGGGGTGGGTGAGGGGAACCAGGAAAGCTTTGAGTCCTGGTTCCCAAGGGGTGGGGGGCAAAGAGAAGCAGAGCATGACATCAAACGATGAAGCATGGAGTTCAAGCTCACAAATAGACCCCAATTTGACCAGGAGGTGCTCAGTAGAAACCCTGCAGTAGCTGCAGAAGAAAGGGTATGCCCGGGCACTCTAACTTCTGTCACTTCTAATTCTTCATAGGTAACTACTGAAAACAGTGATCTCAACTCCATATGTCATATGGTAGCTAGGACTGTAGTCCTGTATAGAATTCGGAGTCACCTGCCCAAAGAGAAGGGACCTAACGTTCAAGCATATGGGGAAATGGGGTTGATAAAATCTACCTTATTTCCTTGTCACAAACACTGAATGAGATAACGATGTAATGGGTTCAGCTCTTTACGTGACTGTGTCCAGGAAATGTTGAATACCCTCAGTTCACACACAGCTTTTGCTACCCCACTGTACTGATGAGAAAACTGAGGCTCTCAGGGGTCACATGACTTTCCCCAAGTCAGAGAGTAACGGTAATAACAGCAACAGCCACGGGAGGCATTTTGAGAGCTCACTCTTTCCCAGGTACCATGGTACCATCTGCCCTATGGTACCATTTCATCTCCACAGCCACCGGGTGTAGCCAATATAGAGAAAACAGATACAAATTAATATCTCACTAAATTATCCTGCCACATTAATATGGAAAATTAGTATTCTAATAGAGTATTGTGCAACATGAGAATTAAGTGCCCATCATACATGGAAAAATGCCTACCTTGCTCAGGGATCCAAGATGATGCTCCTAGCTTTCTATTAGTGCTTCTCAAGTGTTATCATTATTCCTATGCACTTCATGATCTGGTAAGATGGGTAGGGGAGTGGTTTAGAGGATCCTATTTTATACTTGTGGCAAATGAGCAAAACAGGGATTTGAACCCAGGTCTAGGCTTCCCTCTGCGATGCCCTTCTATGCTCTTCACAGATGCACTTGAAACCTCCTCTACCTCTCTGATTTAATGAAGGCAACTCTCTGACCCAGGTTAAAGCTTTTCCGTTGGCCTTCTTGGGCTGACTCTCTTGCCAACCACCTTTGCTCAAGAGGCATCATGTGGGGCTTCTCTGCATCAGCTCACCTGGATCCCAGGGCTTTGTGGTCAGTGCCTCTTAAATCGCCACCTGGGGCACATTTTGATTCTGCATCCACTGCAAGGAAGAGAGGGTTGTTAGTCAACTGGCAAGTGGCAAATCGGGCCTCATGAATTCTTCTTGGGAAGTTTCCTCCTTTTTGAAAACCCAGCACGTGTTTCCTGGCCCTCACTACCCTCTATTACAGCCTCAGGGGTAAGCAAGCCTGGACTTTATGAACTCGAGCCCAGCTGTGACATGGAAATTATTGGCTGTGTCTTTTCTCCCCAGTCTTCCCACACCTGGTGAAGGAACTCAATGCAGGCCTCCATGTGACCATTCTGCTGCTCCTCTTCGTGGCCTTGGCCCTGGCTCTGGTCAGCATGGGATTTGCCATTCTTAACATGATCCAGGTTCCATACCGGGCGGTCAATGGCCCCGGGGGCATCTGCCTATGGAACGTCCTAGCAGGTAAGGAAGGCCTCCAGGGAGAGAAATTCAAGTCCACTGCCACCACCAAGTGGTGGCACTTGAGTTCCAAGTAGGTGGGGGGAAGGTGTGAAGGAATTAAAATGCCCGCCTCAGCCTTCACTTCCCTGGTCTATGACCTTCTTCATGAGCATGAATGTCCTCTTTACTGAAAGTTGCAGGATCTCTGTAACAGTAAAGAGCCAAACTGGTGGCATGCATGAGTGGCTGAGGACTCAGAACAAAAAAGAGAGGTTGGGGATAAGAAGAGAAAAGAGAAGACAGAGAGCTGGGGGTGGAGGATGGAAAAGAGAGCACCAGTGTGAGGGTGGGAGGGACCCTTCTAAATGACAGGAGAGGAGGTACCTGGGATTTTATAGGCTTCTTTTCCTTTAATCCCCACAACCTCCTTATGCGGTGCTATTATTAGACCCGTGTTTGCAGATGAAGATCCTGAAGCTCAGAGAAGTTAAAAGCCTTACCCACGGTAACACAACAATAAGTAGCAGAGTTGGGATTCTAACCCATGTACAACCGAGTCTAAACTCTGTCATTTTTTTAATCATGGTATCATTTATAACCACTGTGACCTATTTTCCAAGACAAAAAACAAAAGTGAGTGTGTGTGTATGTGTGTGTGTTGATTTGGGATTATGCACTTAAAAAACCATATATAACAAAAATAACAAAACTGCCAGAAATGGGGCTGTTTCAGAAAGCGTAGGTCAAATGGTCAAGTATCATTATAGCAATAACCCATCACTACCTTTGACCATAAATTATAAAGGCAGATAATGTTGTTTTAGCATGCGTTGTCATGTAATGTCAGTAGATCAGTTACTATGCATTTGCCTCTACTTGCAGACATGACTGTCCTACAGAATTACTCATACACATGGCTCACTCCATCTAGGCCACAGATGTCTTGTTTACCTCCACGTGAATCCTCGTAGTGGCTGGCATGTAAAAAGTGCTCAGTCCTATGTTTATTATTTTTTTCAATCTTTATTTACTTTTTTATTTTTGAGAGAGAGACAGAGTGCGAGTGGGGGAGAAAGAGAGAGGAGACACAGAATCTGAAGCAGGCTCCAGGCTCTGAGCTGTCAGCACAGAGCCTGACACAGAGCTCGAACTCACAAACCACGAGTTCATGACCTGAGCCGAAGTTGGACACTTAACCAACTGAACCACCTATGCACCCCAGCTCAGACCTATGTTTAAATAAATGCTTGTTTCCATCAAGTTCCTTCTTCAGAGATAGTGCTCTTAAGTATTACTGCTGAGAATATTTTTAAAAGGCAATTTGACAAAACTTTAGTGCTTTTGGACATAAAAATATGAATATTTTTTGATTGAACAATTCCAAATAGAGATATACACTATGGAAATAACTGGAAAAGGGCACAAAGATTTATATAAAAAGCTGTTCACTGCAGTACTTTATAATACCAAAATTTAGACGCAATCTAGATATACAGAAATGAAGTCCTACTCAATTAAACTTTAATTAGTTAGGTGTATTGCTTGAATACAGTTTAAAATGGTGCTGTAGCAAACTACTGAACAACATAGAAAAATGTTGAAGTAAAGGAAAAACCAAGCATAAAACAGAGCATCAGAATACAGTTTTGTTAAAGAAACAGAAATGTAAAGAAATATACTAAAATGTTCAAAGTGTTTATACCTGCTTTTAGGATAAAAGTGAATTTGTATTTTCATGTTTATGATTTTCTCTGAGGTTCAAAATTTCTTCAAGGAAGATACAATAATCCAAGCAAAAAGCATAATAAAAGTGTTTTTTAAATGTTAATTAAAGTGGAGCAGTAGAAGAGTAGAGAGAGAGCCTCCCAGAACATGGAGGTTGGAAGGAACAGGTAGGGAATACATGAAATCTGGATCCCTTCCTTCGCCTCTCCGCTTTCCTCTCCTCCTCTTACCTTCTCCTCTTACCCTTAAGCACGGGAAAGGGATAAATAAAGAAAAGAGAACAGTCCAACCCTCAGCTGGACCCCAGTCTGCACAGTAAGGTGTTCTTAACCTTTCCACAGAGCCCTCAGGGTCCACATCCAAGCCCTAAGTTATGGAGACACTGCATGTATCCCAACAGACACCCCGTCCCGGGTAAGGGATGCAGTTGATCTCAGATGAAGCTTACTCTCTCTCCCACTCCTCTCCCCCCTCACACTGTGGGTTATCCAGTGCTGTTAAAAGCACATTAAAAAGTGTGTCCTAATAAACATAAAAATTTATTTTTACTTAAACAGAAGGTAAGGGGAGCGCCTGAGCAGCTCAGTTGGCTAAATGTCAGACTTTGGCTCAGGTTATGATCTCGCGGTTCGTGGGTTCAAGCCCTGCATAGGGCTCTGTGCTGACAGCTCAGAGCCTGGCGCCTGCTTCAGATTCTGTGTCTCCCTTTCTCTCTGCCCCTCCCCCACACTCTCTCTCTCTCTCTCTCTCTCATAAATAAATAAACATTAAAATAAATTTTTTTAAAGGTGTGTCCTAGGGTACCTGGCTGGCTTAGTCCTAGTGCAGGTGACTCTCCACCTTGGGGTTGTAAGTTTGAGCCCCACCTTGGGGACATAGAGTTTACTTAAAAAAAAAAACAAAATCCCACGAAGTTTTTCAACGCAAAGCAAGCTTGTTGCCTGTGCCACAGAAATGCCACCTCACATAGAACCATTACGGCTGTATGAGGGTGCCTGTTGGGTTTCAGGTGGAGTCGTGGCCTTGGCCATTGCCAGCTTCATGGCCGCAGTGAGGTTCCACGACCTGACCGAGCGCGTCGCCAACTTCCAGGAGAAGCTCTTCCGCTTCGTGGTGGTGGAAGAATGGTACGAAGAGTCCTTTTGGATCTGTGTGGCCAGCGCCTCAGCCCACGCCGCAAACTTGGTCGTGGTGGCCATCAGTCAAATTCCGCTCCCTGAGATTAAGACCAAAATCGAAGAGGCCACGGTCACGGCTGAGGATATCCTGTACTGATTGTGCTCTCCTGCTCACACCCGCTCCTGAGTCAGTTCTGCAGTGTGAACAGGGACCTCATTTCGTGTGCAGGCTTTGCAGTCCAGCACGCCTGCGCTCCTAAGAAGAAGGAAACGGAAGGAGAAGGAATGGTGCCTGGACCAGAAAAGAAAGCTTTCCTGAGCCTGTGGCATCCCTGCCTTTCCCTTGCACTGACCTTGGAGTTAGAGACTTTGCTTCTTGCCAGCCATGTGGACATGGACGACTCACTTAATGTCTGTCTCAGTTTCCACCTCTGAAAAATGGGGTAATAATGACCTCACAAGGTTGTAATGAGGTTTAAATGGGCAATAATATTGCCAACCTTTGAATCAATATATGTATCTACAATTAAAGCACTCTACAAACACAAGGTACTGAATGCTCCAGTAAATGCCTGTAGACCCCTGCTCTATTGCACACAATATTATGGGGGGTGTAAAGAGGCATATGGTAATAGCCCTGTCTGTCTGCCAGAAACATCTAACGGTTCCACAGGACACAGGAATCAGATGGCAACACTAACACTCAGTATGAAAATAACTTATCATTTTTTTTAGCAGTTATTACATACTGGATACTATTCTCAGAGCTCTACAGACATTAGGTCCTCAGTACAAATCCAGATCATTGGTACTACTTTATTTCCATTTCAAAGATGAAGAAACTAAAGTACGCAGAGATTGAGTAACTTGCTGAGGTCAAGAGTTCGGTTGATGAGGTCTGAAACCAGAGTTTATACTTGTAACCATTTTGCTAATCTGTTGTTCGAGGTTCAAGCAATTGAATATGATAAATGCTGTAACAGTACGTGCATAAAGGACTGAGGAAGGAATGAACTCTTCTGGATGCGATGTGGTATTAAAGAAAGTATCACAGAGGTGATATTTGATCTGAACCTCGAAAGATGAGTAGACTTTTTCCAGTGGTGAAGGAAGCAGGTCTGGAGAAGGGCATTTCAGGATGAGTCAGTAATGAGGGGGAGGCACAAGGTATGAAATTACGAAGAGGGCTTGGAAGCATGTGAATACGCAACGGGATTAGAACGCTGTTCTAATTCACCAGTTAGATAAACCCTGCTGCGCTGTGTTGGGTTTCCCTTAAGTGGTCCTGTGGTGGTTAATTACGTGTGCCAACTTGGCTGGGCCACCATACCCAGATATTTGGTCAAACCTGTTATTCTAGATGTTTTTGTGAAGGTATTTTTTTGAATGGGATTAACATTTCAATCAGTAGACTTTGAGTAAAAGAGATTGCCTTCCATCATGTGGGTGGGCCTCATCCGATCAGTTGAAAGCTTTAGGAAAGACCTCCCTCCACGGATTGGGAATTCTGTCAGCAAGCTGCTGACAGACTTAAACTGTAACTCTTCCCAGGGTCTCCTGCCTGCCAGCCCACCCTGCAGATTTTGGATTCCACAAATCATGTGAGCCAATTCTAAAAAAAATTGGCTTCTCTTTCTCTCTGCCTCTCTCTCTCTCTCTCTCAGCATGCGTGCGCACACACACGTCCAACTGGTCTTATTTGTCTGGACAACCCTCACCCATGCAGGTACAAAACTCCTTTGTTCATTTTCCCACAGGGCCGGCTGGGGTGAATCCTTTCTTAGGTCTGCTGTCTTTATGCCAAGTAAAAGTTATCTAATCCCCTAAATTAGCTCCATCTAACATGACACCCGATTTGGACTTGCTCTACCATTGCTCAATGCTGAGCTTCAGGAGGATTCCATAGCATCTTTTCTGTTCTAAATGCGGGGCCCATCCGCCCCTTCTAGCCCTCTCCCCACTCCTACCCGGGGCCGCAGTATTGTTTAGCGGACCGATGTTGTTCATCAAATATGCAGATGGCACATGGCTGGAAGAGATAGTTAACGACGTGATAGGGGATGGATCCAAAAGATAGTGACAGACTGCGGTGCTGTCTTGAAAACAACTGGAAATGTCAATATTCTATCAAGTTTATCATAAGGTCCTGCTGACAGCTGTTGGGGGGGTATCACACAAGAGTGGCAACAGTTTATTTTATGATAAATAACTGAGACGCTTGGTACATTATTCACTCAATGAGTGTTGAAAGTGATCTAGGGGCTGGGAGTGGAGCAGAGAACAGACAAAAATTCCTGCCTCCTAGAGATTTCATTCTCTGAGGGCCAGGGGGTGATTCACACTGAGACAGCTTGTAACATCGTTAGCCCAGCCACAGCCTGCAGCCTGATCCCTGCTTCAGACATGTGCAGACTGCCACACAGGGAAAGAGGAAACTGTATTTTGCCTCTAATCGTGGAATTACCTCATTAAGATGGTAACCTTGACCAAGACGGATGTGTTCCAAGGAGCCAAAGTGCAGGCTTTTGTGAATTTTCCTGGTGACAGAGTCCAGGGCTTTTTGGGTTTCAAAAGCATCTGTAACTCCATAAAAGCTCCAAACCATGATCCATCAGGTAGCAGCCATAATGTTGCCGGAGATAATTGAGTTCGTCTGAAAGGCATCTCTCAGGGTTATTGCCAAAGAGAATTTAGCCACTTTTGATGGAGGAAAGAATGAGAAGGATTACCTGGGTCACACAGTCCTCTCGCCTGATCCCTGAAACATATAGAGAAAACGTAGCCCCTTTATTTTGACTATAGTTAATCTGGTCATTTCATGAGTAAGGAGAAAATAATAATAAATGCCCAATGCGGTTTAAATATAACCCAACCTTATCATTTATACCATCATTCAGGTAATGGTAGCTCTCTGGGATAAAATGGCTAATTCTTTAGGTAGCCTCTCTCTTGAAGGTGGTACTAGAGTTATGGGAGAGAAGATGCTTCTAGAGTTACAGGCAAGGAGGTCCTGCACACACATATTCCCTGGAAGTATTCCCTGGCCTCCTCTTGGTTGGGGATGGTACACTGGCTGCACTCTTTGGGGTCCTGTTCCCCTGGCTGCTGCTTACCCTGCTAGCCATCCCACGGCTGTCTGAGGCTGGAGGAATATGAAATGTTCTGTCAACTGGCCAGAGCCTGGTCACTCCCTGGAAGACTTGGCCTCATCTTGGATCCTACTGGCTGCGGGCCCTGAGTGATAACCAAGTCTGTCCCCCAGCTGGCCTGTCTGCTGTCCAAGCAGTCACCTGTCTACAGCCAGCCTCTGCTGCAGTCACCCACGTGCAGCTGAGCAGCCCCTCCTGGTGTCAACACAGCATCCTGTCCCATGGGCCCCTGGGGACACCTCTCCATTCCCTCTTACGAGGTAACTAAGGTGATTCATTGGCTCGTATTTCCCCCAACCACATTGCAGCCTTGAGTGGTCCCTGCTGCTGACGGAGGGTCCAGCCGGGAAAAGGTGGTACGGTGCCTTAGGTGAGGCCCAGTGCTTTCGAGATCTCCATTTCCTCAATTACAAAATGAGGAAGTCACACTACATGATAAGGACCATCATCTAGTGTGGGCCAGGCACTTTCCATACCGTCTCCTTCATTCCGACGACAATTATTCAAAATAAATATCATTGTTTTCATTTTACAGATGAGCAATTGCAGGTTCAAAGAACTGAAGTAACTTGCTCAGGCCCCGCTATTAGTAAATAACAGAGAAAGGACTCAACCTCCATCATCTGTATAACATCAAGGCCACCATTGTCCCACTGCACCATGACTGCGTTTCTGAATGATAGACCTCTAGGCTCCTTCCCAGGGCTTCTACAGGCAGCTGTGCAGACTACACCCTGCCCAAGACGTAACTCTTCAAGTCTAGCCCACGCTCCCTTGGCTTGTCATGGCCTGCACCCTCAGGAATGTTTCTACCCAGAGGGGGTGTCTTTTCCTTTTGCTCACCAAAGTGTCTGATGGGCTCACAGTGTCCCATGCCTTCCAACCTAGCAGTCCTCGTAAAGTCAAACTGTTCATCATAACATTATTCTATGCTATGGGTTAGAGTATGACAATGATGATTCATTTTCATATGTCCTGCATAACTATCATATGCATACTTTGATATATTATTACTGATACTAACAGGGGGAATCAAACCCTGTGAAACTTAGCTTCAGAGAAGTAATTCACGATCAGTGAAACAAGGTTCTATTTTATGTTCACTCTGGGACATTCGGGTGATAGGTGATGTCTAAGTCCTTTTGGCCTGAAATGACAAATTACTGTAGACTGCCTTAAACAACAGCGATTTATTTCTCAGGGTACCTGGGTGGCTCAGTCAGTTGAGAGTCCAACTTCGGCTCAGGTCATGATTTTGCGGTTCGTGGGTTCGAGTCCCACATCGGGCTCACTGCTGACAGAGCAGAGCTTGGTTTGGATCCTCTGCCCTTCCCCCCCACACACCTGTGCTCTCATTCTCTCAAAAATAAATAAACAACAGTGGGGCGCCTGGGTGGCTTAGTCGGTTAAGCATCCGACTTTTGCTTGGGTCATGACCTCGCGGTTCTTGGGTTCAAGCCCCGCGTCAGGCTCTGTGCTGACTGCCAGCTCAGAGCCTGGAGCCTATTTCAGAGTCTGTATCTCCCTCTCTCTCTGACCCTCCCCTGCTCATGCTGTCTCTCTCTCCCCTAGAAATAAATAAAAATATTTTTAAAAAATAAAATAAAATAAACAACAGCAAAAAGAAATTTATTTCTCATGATTCTAGAGGCTGGAATCAACGCTCAAGGCCCTGGCAGACCTGCTGGCTGGGGAGAACCTGCGTCCTGGCTTGCAGATGGCCAGCTTCTCATTGTGGCCTCATCAGAGAAAGAGCTAAATCAAGATCTCTCTCTTCCATTAGAAGCGCTAATCCCATTGATCAGGGCTCCACTCTCATGACCTAAACCTGCCAAACATCCAACCTCTTAAACATGTCACATTGGGGGTTAGGATTTCAACACATGGATGGATGTGGGGGGGACACAAACACTCAAGCCATAACACATGATTTTCATTAATGGAAATATACCAAAAAAGTATACAATTAAACAAAGACTTTTGGATAGCAAGAACCCTTCTATGTCAAATCAGAGTGGAGTTATATTACAAATATACTTCTCTCTCTTTCCAGAACAATGTGAAACTCTCTGAAAACTGAATTAAACAATTCTTCATACTTCCAAAGCATGTAATGAAAATGCTAGGTCTTCCATTGAAGAAAATAAACTGTTTTCTAAATCACAAGGTCACTGCCCAATAGTTGATGGTCAATGAGAACTAAACTTGAACAGAAGTTTCCAACATAATCCAAAATGACAATTGTATTTGTCTCCTATTGCTGCTGAAGCAAATTGCCACAAACTTGGTGGTTGAAAACAACACAAATCTATTATCTTAAGAGTTTTGAAGCAGCACTATCAACAACAGCCAAACTATGGAAAGGGCCCAAATGTCCATCAACTGATGAATGGATTATATATAATATATGGAATATAGATTGGAGTGGAATATATATAATATATGGAATATAGATTGGAATGGAATATATGTTGGAATAGAATATTACAGCCAACAAAAAGAACGAAATCTTTGGCGCCTGGGTGGCTCAATCGGTTAAGTGTACAACTTCAGCTCAGGTCATAATCTCATGGCTCATGAGTTGAAGCCTCGCATCAGTCTCTGTGCAGACAGCTCAGAACCTGGAGCCTGCTTCAGATTCTGTGTCTCCCTCTCTCTCTCCTAGCCCTCCCCCAGTTCATGTTCTGTCTCTCTCTCTCTCTCTCTCTCAAAAATAAATAAATGTTTAAAAAAAACTTTTTAAAAAGAATGAGATCTTCCCATTTGCAATGATGTGGATGGAACCAGAGAGTATTACACTAAGCAAAATAGGTCAGGCAGAGAAATACATGTACCATATGATATCACTAACATGTGGAATTTAAGAAACAAAACAGATGAACATATGGGAAGGAGGCAGAGAGAGAGGGGGAAACAAACCGTGAGAGACTCTTTAGAATAGAGAACAAACTGAGGGTTGATGGAAGGAGGTGGCTGAAAGATGGGCTAAATGGGTGATGGGTACTAAGGAGGACACTTGTGCTGAGCACCGGGTTTTATATGTAAGTGATGAATCACTGAATTCTACTCCTGAAAACAACATTATACTATATGTTAACCAACTAGAATTTAAATAAAAATTTGAAAAAGGAAAACAAAGAGTTTTGGAGGCCAGAAGTCCAAAATAGGCCTTACTGGGGTAAGTAAAGCTGGGCTTCATTCCATTAGCTGGACTGCATTCCTTCTGGAAACTCTAGGGGAGAGTTTGTTTTCCTGCTTTCCCAGCTTCTCGAAGCTGCCTGCATTTCTTGGCTCATGGCTCTTTCCAGCAATGTTGTCTCTCCAACCTCTGCTTCCATCATGCAGGTGACTATTCTGAGAACTCTGACTCTCATGCTTCTCTCATAAGGATCTTTGCGATTCCATTGGGCTCACTCAGCTAATCCAGGACATCTTTGGGGGACATGTTTCTGCTTACCAGAGCTATGCTACTCAAATCCAGAATTTCTTGTTCTAACAGTTTTCCTGGAAAAAATAATATTTAGATATAAAATAAATGAGCAAAATACTATATTATTATTAGTCAACACTAACAGATTGGCATCATAATTTAGAAAATCCTTGCTGGAAGTGGAGTGCTCACCTACATCACCTACATAGAGTTCAAATACTAATTTAATATTTGGAGTACATCTTTGGAAATCATAGAGGGACAGGAGATTAAGTAAGGCACAGGGGATCTCGAAGTGAACCATGATCTCAGGACATGGTGTTGGAGACGGACACAGCCACTTAGAGAAGTTACTATGCCCATTTTAGATGAACTACTATGTATGAAAGATTTCTTCTCCTCCTCTCCCTCCTCTCCCCCTCCCCCTCCTCTCCCCTCCCCCACCTTGCTCCCCCCTCCTCCTTTTCTTCTTCCTTTCAGTTTTGGTTGTTGAACTAAGAGTAGAGCTTCATAAGAAACCTATGTAACCATGACGCACATAAAATTCTTGCCAAATAAATTAGGCTTCACGCTCTCCTTTGCTCCTATAAATTGCATTTTATTTTCTATCATAACGTCAACAATTAGTCGGCAAAGAAGAGTCTCCACTTGACATGAATACCATTTGATGCCTACTGAGCATTTGCTGGACTCTGTGCTGAGTACTCCCGTGCATTATCCCATTTCATCCTCACCAAAACCCTGAGAGCATTTACTCTAATTACTAGTTTGAAATTAGAAATCTAGTTTTCTCATTTGGAAAATAACCAGCTTGCTTAAGATCATCTCTAATTTTCTTTCCCACTCTAAAATGTTGTGATTTTTAATCCTATAAAATATGTACAAATTTATCATAAACAGAGCATCTAGTATATCCCAGGCAGTAAGCGCAACATTTTCATGTGGGCTATTCGGGTGACGGAGATGCTACATGTATACACTAAAAACTCAACATTTGGAACATTCCAGCGTCCAGTTCAACTATATTTTGAATATGTATGCATTTCTGTGATGGTCATAGGTTGAACTCTCAGCTAAAGAAAACAAATTTATACACAGCATGTGATTATTTGTTTTATTGCTTTTTGTTTCGGAGAAAAATAATAAGCAACAATGGCAAACAACTGTGCAACAACAGCGATGTTTCTTTTGCCATTTGGGGAAGAATAAATAGGATGTAATACATTTTTTTTCTTTTTTAACAAGCGTCTCAATCCTGAAGATTCTGAAAGGGTGTGAGGCATGAGGGAGTAAATAGGCCAACAAGGGTCCATTCTATTGAAAAAGAGATGCTTATGTGAGTCCAGCGGACCTTCTTGGTACTGGTCAGGGGAATGGTGAGCCAATCAGTAAGGAGACCCTGATGCCCCTGCTGATGGTCACCCTGGACCCTCCCAGCTAGAGCAGCCTAGGCAGCTCGTTCTATACCCACTATTTATTAACTATATTATCAGGGTGGTTTCTGTCTCCAGAGCGAATTATTCAAAGTGTTGCTTTGTGGGCTCTTTTTTTTTTTTCTAAGTTTATTTATTTTGAGGGAGAAAGAGCACACTCGAATGCCAGCACAAGAGCTCGCACAAGCTGGGGAGGGGCAGACGGAGAAGGAGAGACAGAATCCCAAGCAGGCTCCCCACTGCCAGCCCAGAGCCCAACGTGGGGCTCAAACTCACGAACAGTGAGATCATGACCTGAGGAGAGATCAAGATTTGGCCGCTTAACTGACTGTGCCACCCAGGCACCCCTTACTTTGGTTTGGAAAAGCAGTGTTCTCTGTGGTGAGCAGTCAGCAGAGCCATTTTAAAGCCCAGCTTTAGGGATGTCTGGCTGGCTCAGTCGGTGAAGCATGGGACTCTTGATCTCCGGTTGTGAGTTTGGGCCCCACGTTGGGTATAGAGATTACTAAAAAATAAATAAATAAAATAAACACCCAACTTTAGGGGTTCCACTGTAGTAGGTTCTTATAGTGGAGAAAATCCTAGAAAATTCATAAGTTGTTCAGTTTCTCATTTTGTTTGTAAGTTTCCTTTTTTTTTCTTTAAGAATCACATCTAGAAGGTGTTGTCTCTGTCAGTCATCATTGTAGCAAATATTAACAAGTTACTTAGAATTTATAAAACTTTGGTGAAAACACCATTTTATAGCTGAGAAAGCATTATGTTTTCAAGTTTCCTTTATGTATCGAGTTTTATACCCATCAGTGTAAATAAAAATACTTTGTTAAAATAGGTAATGTTATACTTATTAAAGTTACACATTGAAAGAATCAGTTCTTTCTTGTATTGAGGTTTAGCTTACAACTCATATTATTCTATTTATAAGTCTAGCAAATTTTAATGGTCATTTTCAAAGGGATTTTGATTACTTGGTACCATTTACAAATGTAGTTTAATAAACATCTTGAAATTGTCTGTATACCTGTAATCAATTTCTTTTCTAAGCACACCAATTAGCTGACAAAATTTAATAAGTCTTCTAGAATTAAATTTAAAATACTGTGAACCTTAAGTTCCTGTAAATGTTCTAACACTGCATATAAATGGTGTAGGATTCCAAATCTATTGGAATTGCAAGGCTGGCCTATTTCTCATAGACCAACTCCTCTTAATCATTACTGATACCTAAAATAGTAAATTTGCACAGATTTTAAACTCAAAAACATCAATACTTCGATTTTCTTTTAGCTATTTTTATACTCAATTAGAAATCTTATAAGGGAAAGATGCTTGCTCACCAAGTAAATAATTATACCATCTCTCAAGTTTTTAGGAATTGCTTTCCCATATATTTTGGGAATTAACTCTCAGAAGGCTTAAGGTTACATTATGATCTTAAGTCTTGCCTCAAATGTCACCTCCTAAATGACATCCAATTCAATACTGAAACCTCTTTCACACCTTCTTAGTATTGCCGATCTGCCCAGCTCCGCTCTATGTACTCCTTTTACTTAATTTTAACATGCCACATAATTGGAATGTGTACTGTGTTTATGTTTATTGTCTTTCTTCTCTCTTAAGAATGTCATCTCCATTAGGACAGTGATCTTTCTAGGGTTTTTTGCTTGTTGATGTATCTAAAGCCCCCAGAACTGTTTGTAAATTATATAGAAAGCAAAGCTTTTATTTATTTATTTATTTATTTATTTTTTGCAAATAGTTTGTCAAGTTGGCTTCCATATAACACCCAGTGCTCATCCCCACAAGTGCCCTCCTCCATGCCCATCTCCCCCCTCGCCCAGAAAGCAAAGCTTTTATATACACAAAAAAAATTTAAAACATACCATTTTAAAGTGTGTAAAAATTTTAAAGTGCCCTGTTTTCTTCCTCAACCCCACTTCCAAAGGTAACCATTCCTAAAATCTTTGTTTACATTTTCCTATACTCTTATAAATATACATCTACTTTTTTCTTACACAATGGATTATTTGTATACCTATTGTTCTGTAACGTGCAATACATATTTCTAAATTCTTTAAGTCTATTATTTATTTTAAGAAAGTGAGAGAGAGAGAGAGAGAGAGCAGGGGAGGAGCAAAGAGAGAGGGAGAGAGAGAATCCCAAACAGGCTCTGTGCTGTCAGCACAGAGCTCAATACCGGGCTCGAACTCACATACTGTGAGATCATGACCTAAGTCCAAACCAAGAGTCTGACCCTTAATTGGCTGAGACACCCAGGCACCTTACAATACATATTTCTAATCAAGCCTCCTTCTTCTGGAAAAAAAAAAATGTTGGACAATATAACATTCTTCTTTTTATAAAGAGAAAAATCATATATAATAACAAATGAGCTGTTGCTTACTTTAGATCAATCATTTGATCCGTAGGAATTCAAGAAAGAGAAAGGTACATATAAATAGTGGTCAATAAAGTTTCTTGGGAAAGTGACTAGAAGTCAAGTGAATGTGTTTCACACTGGCAGAGAGGATGCATGGCAAAGACAGAGATACAAGCAGACAGGGCACCCAGGAAAGGTGGGCTGGCAGTGTTCTGTGGACAGCGAGCAGATGGGCTGGACAGAGTAGAAGACTGCATATCAGAAGGTAAGTTTATAATATTAGCAGTCCTGTAGGAAATAGATCCCATACTCCAGATACTATGCTAAGCATCTGATGAGCTTTACTGTATGATCACATTTGATTCCTGTGATAATTTTTTAACTTTTAATTTTGATATGATTTTAGACTCACAGAAACTTGCAAATGTGGTACAAGGAATCCCCACATATCTTTTACCTAGATTCTCCACTGTTAACATTGTAACACATCTTCTTTATCATAGTCTCTCTCTCTTCTCTTCACCTTTCTTTTTCTGTGTGTGTGAGTGTGCATATGTGTGCATGTGTGTGTGTGGTGTGCACCATGTATGTGCATGTGTGCATGCAGGGGTGTGTGCACAGACTTTTGCTAAAGCATTTGAGAGTAAGTTGCAGACATCTTACCACTTACCTCTAAATACTTCAGTGTATATTTCCTTTATTCCTTTTAAGAATAGTTTTAAAGGCATTCTCTTATATAACCACAGTACAATGATCAAAATCAGGAAATTAACACTGATATAGTTCTGTTATCTCATCCACAGATCTTATTCCAATTTTGCCAACAGTCCCCTTATGTCCTTTATAGTTTAGTTTCTTTTTAACATGATGCAGGGGCCAGGTTGCGTTTAGTATCATATCTCTTTAGTCTCCTTTAAACTACAACAATACACGAGTCCTTTGTTTTCTCTCATGACCTTGACATTTTCTGAAGAACACGTGACATTTGTTGTATAGACTTTCCCTCAGTTTGTGTTTCCTTAGATTTAGCTGCACGTTCTCGGCAAGAATCACCTCTGACATGATGTTGGAACCATCTCAGTACAACCTATAGGAGGCGCTTGATTCCTTTTTGTCATATGATTGGTGGTATTAACTGTGATAGCTTGGAGAGTGGTACTGTCAGATTTCCCCAGGGTGGTTACTGCCTTTCCCATTCAAATCAGTCAGTATCTTCTTAAGAGACATTATGAGCCTACGTAAACATCATATTTCCTGTCAAGTTCTCACCCACTAGTTTCGGCATCTGTTGACTGCTTCCAGCCTGAATCCATTGTTATTGTGATGGTTACCAAATGGTTCTTTTTCTAACTGCATTATTCTTTCCACATGTGTTAGTTAGCATTTTACTGTAAGGTAGAATGTATTTATATACCTGTTCATTTGTTTTTATCAATATGGACTCATAGATTCCTATTGGTTTATTATCCGTTCCTATTTCATTATTTACTTTGATGCTTAAATTGTCCCAAATGTGACCAGTGAGAGTGCCTTCCGGTAGCTCCTTTTGACAGGTCCACACTGTTCTCTAAGCACTTCTTTACCTGTAGCACAGCAAGATTCTAGGTTCATCTTGTGCTTTCCCCGCCCCAGCCCTGAATCAGCATGGCTGTGTTTTGAGGAAGCTAGTACCACTGCACCTATTTAATAGGTGAGAAACAGAAGCTCAAGAAGTTGGGCATGTGGTTACAGGTATCAGAAAAAGGAAGTCAGTTCAGTAACATTTTGCCATCAGACAAAACTGCAAGTGAACTGCCATTGAAACCCCTGTTGAGGGGGAGATGGCTTTAGGTCCCATTTGGAATTAGGGACCACTGCTCACCCACCATGGAGGACCAGCTAGTATGAGAACTCTCCTTGCCAACCTTATCCTTGACAAAGCAACAGAAGATGGCATCAGCAGACTGTACGGGATCTGCTAGAAAGCCAAACACACTTTGTGTCATTGTCATTAGGTGCTTAATTGTCAAGCACTCAGTGAAAAGCTAATTGAACTTAGTGTTAAGAGTCTTGATTTTGGGTGCCTGGGTGGTTAAGTCAGTTACATGTCCAACTTCAGCTCAGGGCATGATCTCACAGTTCGTGGGTTCGAGCCCCGCATAGGGGCTGTCAGCACAGAGCCCGGAGCCTGCTTTGTGTTCTGTCTCCCTCTTTCTCTACCCCTCCCCTGCTCGTGCTCTGTCTCTGTCTCTCTCTTTTTCTCAATCAAATGAACATTTAAAAAATAAAATAAACAAAAAAATTAATAAAAATAAAACAAAAACAGAGAGTCTTCAATGTTATGGTTTATCAGAAACATAGTCTCTGGGATTTTTTTTTAATAAAAATTCATTATCATTGGTGAATGGGACGCATCTTTGCTGGATTTTCACTACGAGTGATGATAAATTGTGCATTGTTTGTGGAGAAGATATTGTAATGAATTACCTCATGATGTAATAAGATAATTTTTTTAAAAAAAGAAACCTTTTATCCCAAAACCCCAACACTTTTAAGATGTTAATACTTTGTTTTCTTTTTTCTTTTTTTATATAACTTGTCAAATTGGTTTCCATACAACACCCAGTGCTCATCCCAAGTGCCCTCCTCTATGCCCATCCCCCACTTTCCCCTCTCCCCCACTGCCCTCATCAACCCTCAGTTTGTTCTCAGTATTTAAGAGACACAATTTAAGTATTCAAGAGTCTCTTATGGTTTGCCTCCCTCCCTCTAACTTTTTCCCCCTTCCCCTCCCCCATAAACCCCAACACTTTTAACAGCTTCATTGAGAATTACTTTATACACCATAAACTGCAGTCGTTTAAAGTGGACAATTCATAAATAAATAAATAAAGTGTACAGCTCAGAGTGTTTACAGAGTTGTGTGCAAACATCACCACAGTTTTAGAATATTTTCAGGGCCCCAAAAGGAGCCCATGTCCTCTAGCATTCTGCTCCTTCTCTTTCAAGCCCCGTGTAGGCAACCACTAATGTGCTTTCTGTCTTATGGATTTGCTTATTCTGGACACTTCTTATAAATGGATTTACACAGTATGTGGTTTTAGTGAAGGGGCGTTTCTGCTTAATCTAATGTTCTCAAGGTTCATCCATGTTGTAGCATAAGGTCCCAACATTGTAACCTTTTAAAAAAATTTTTTTAATGTTTATTTATTTTTGAGATAGAGTGTGAGCTGGGGAAGGGGCAGAGAGAGGGAGACGCAGAATCTGAAGCAGGCTCCAGGCTCTGAGCTAGCTATCAGCACAGAGGCTGACGCGGGGCTGGAACCCACAATCCGTGAGATCATGACCTGAGCCTAAGTAGGACACTGAACAGACTGAGCCACCCAGGTGCCCCAACATTGTAACCTTTGTATGCTGTCATTGTGTCCCACATAGGGTACAGCCTGTACTTATTTTTGTTCCCTTTTCTTCACATAAAAATATCAAGCCAATTTTTTGTAATGTCTTTGTAGTTTTCTTGTTTATAATGTTTAAGGGCTGTATTGGTATCTAATCTCATGACATCCCCTTGCAGTGGAAATTTCCAGGTCTGACATTTCAGACAATCCCATCAGATCCTATAATCCCTTACTTATGTTATCATTAAATACAAATCTGTTTACAAAATCTGAGCCAAAGGATAGCATGTAACAATGATCATTTTAATACTCAATTGTTCCCTCTGCAGCTAAATGAAGGTTTTATCCACAGGAAAACTGTGACACCATCTCCAGGGCTGACCAGCCACTGCAGTGACACCCTTGTCTGGGCTTCTCGGGAAGATATGGAAGTCACTGCCATTGTTCCTCAACAAAGGGCCATTATGACAAAATGCAAAAAATAAGCTTTCCCTGCTTTCCTGAACATGCTCATTATAACATTAACACACTTCTTTCTCATGCTTGTTTATAAACAAATGGACTTTTTTGGGTACATTTTAATCAGAAAATTTTCAAATCTAATTAAAAGCAGAGAGACCACTATAATGCAGTCCCATTACCCACCTTCAACAACGATCAGCCCATGGCTAATCTTGTTTCATCTGAACCTTCACCTCCACACTCCCACCTCCAGAGACAAAAGCTTCTCACTAAAAATATTTTCAAATATTTCCTTGGGATGCTCCTGCAACTGTCCTCCCATGGATATGATTATCTTAACTTTCTTTTCAACAGATGCTTGTGGAGAATTACTGCGAGTCCAGCAATGGGTCCTGAGGGTACAAAGATGAATAGGACATTGTTTGCCTAATTTATAGACCGGAAAGGAAAAACACAAGCATTCCATTTGATTATAACACGAGTTTGGGGCATGAACCAAGTTGGTCCCTGACACCGCTTCACACAGACAGTGGTAGAGTTTGTAAGTAATATCATTAATAGTAGTCATGTGCTGGAGTGAGGGTAAAGTTTCCAATAAAGTCCCTGGCATGGAAGTACTCACATGATGTTATTTTAAAAGTTAAACAGGTTAACCTTTATGATGAGGTTGGGGGTTGGCTAAAATGTGAAAGTAGGGACACTTCTCTGATTGAACCTTTGAGCAGATGTGTTGGTGTGATTCACAACCTAGAAAACCCAGAGCACTGTCCCTGCAATTGCATTCTGTTTCCACGTTGCTACAAATCTCCCCAGCAAAGAGACATGGGGCCCACAATCAGCTAGAATGGGGGAAGAGAAAGGGTGGGTAAAAGGAAACATCAATGAATATCTCCATAAATTACCAGCCTCACATGAAGGAGTTGAAGTTAAAACATATATAACACCAAAATACCTACACAGCCATAAATGGGAAGAAAGTGGTGTGTCTATGGAAGACTGTGAAGAAGCTTCCCTGCCTAGGGGCTCACACAGGCCACCTGTTCTGCAGCAGCTGACGCCTCTCAAAGTGGGGTTCAGCTTGTTGGGGTGCCAAGTTTCTAACGTCAGAGCCAGATCATTATTTCCTTGACAAACTGTTCCAACACTGATGGATCTTGATCTTCTGGTATTTGGTCCTTCATAATGCCTGGGATGTTCTCATACACACAGGTCACTCTGGGAGCCAGAACTGTGATTGTCCTGTAAGAACTAGAAAAGATTCCCATTTGCTTGCTATCACTTTTGAAAAATGGGAGAAAGGTGTACGCGGGTAAGAAAAAGGTCTTGGAGTGAAAGCATAAGTATAAACAAAGGCACTGAGGCATGAAACAGCATGGCCCTGTCACAGTGAATCAGTGGGGGTCAAGAGCAGGACAATAAGCATTGAAAGAAGGAGGCAGGTGAGAAGGGGAGGGGCTGGTTCTCAGAGTGCTTCCTTTGTCCTGTGCAGGGGCATGAGCTTGATCAAAGGATCAGAAGCAAGGGAGGTTGCTTGATCAGATTCCTTTATTAGAAAGATCCCTGTGGATGGTAATTTGGAGAAGAGGATCCATGTGGGAACATGTTGCGAAATAAAGGGCAGAAGGAGGCAGCCCTCAACCAGTTCAGAAATATAAAAGAGTCGTTATGAACTAAATTGCAGCTCCCTGCCCCAATTTCTTACATAGAAGTCCTCATCTCCAGGACCTCAGAATGTAACTGTATATGGAGATGGATCTTTAAAGAGGTAAATAAGTTAAAATGAGCACATTAGGGTGGGCCTTAATCCAATATGCCCAGTACTGCCTCCTTATAAGAGGAGGAGATTAGGGAACAAGGCAGAGAAATCGGGGAGCCTGAAATTCCCTCGTCTCTCAAACACAGCAATACTGAGGCCAGAAGACTTGGAATTCCAGGAATCCAGGCAACAGAGTGATAGAAACATCTCCAGGGACCCACGAAGACAGCTTGGTGGGCCAGTTCATGATTGCCAATTGAGAATTGAGAGAGATAAAATGGCCAGCGTAGGCACAGAGGGGAAGGATGGCCTTCTGTGGAGAGAAAACGGAAGAGAAAGAGAGGCTGTGGACGTGTAGGAATTTATTTGGACAAGAAAAAACCTCTCTGGACCATGCCAGGGAATGGAAAAAATGGAGAAAGACGAATTTCTAACACGATCCAGGGTTACGGGACTTTCTCCAGACAGGAATCTGACACCCTGTGTGCAAGCCTGTGGGGGAGGGGGAGCCAGCCCCAGGCTTGGTAGTGAGCTCAGAGGCACAGTCAGAAGGAGCAGTCGCCTCCCTTGAGTGCTGTGGGAAGATGGCATATAACCACTCCAAGGACAAAAGACCCTGCAAGCATTCACCAGCCAAAGGCCCTTAGTCGGCTGGCTGGACTGAGTGGCTCTACCCTGCAACCAGGGTGTGTGGAGCACGATCCTTGAAGACATCAGGGTTTGAATCACAGCCGAGCACCTGGGGGTGCGGGAGGTGTGGAGGGAAACAAACCAGCCAGCTAGCCCCACGTGACACTGTGAGGATGGCCTGAACGAGTGGTTTGGTACACCCAGTCCGGGGTGTCGCCATTTTTCTCCCCATCACCAGCAAAGTGGGGCTTCAGGTAACAGGAAGGTAGGCCCACAGTGGAGGCGGGACCTGCTTTTGCAAAACCCTGTCCCTCCATGCCTGGTAACCTCTGAGCAAGGTTGACACTGACCCAACCAGACAGCCCCTCCTCCAGACCAGTACAGCCACCTGTTCTAAGGAACCATCAGATATCGGTCCAGCAGTTTTGCATTTTCTGATTTGATTTTTGGTCAATTCTTTTATATAAATATACATATAAATAAATATAAATACGTAATATTTATCTCCTTTCTTTTCTTCCTCTTATTTCTTCTCTTCTCTATTCTGGTTGTTGGTTTGTTTAAGCAGACATTTTTTTTTTTTATTTTTTTTTTTAATGTTTTATTTATTTCTAGGAGAGAGAGAGAGACAGCGTGAGCAGGGGAGGGTCAGAGAGAGAGGGAGTCACAGACTGAAACAGGCTCCAGGCTCCTGGCAGCCAGCACAGGGCCCGACGCGGGGCTCAAACCCACGAACCGCGAGATCATGACCCAAGCGAAAGTCGGACGCCTAACCGACCAAGCCACCCAGGCGCCCCATAAGCAGACATTTTTAATCTATTCTTTTTAAACCTCTTCTGAATCTCCTTCTTTATTTTCCTTTCTCTCTTTCTCTGGATTAAGCCATATAGTTTCTCTGATTCTCCCCTGGTCAATTTTCTTTCTTTTCTTGTTCCCCATCCCTGTCATTTCTCTCCCTGTATGGGATAGGGCTTCTTCCACCACCCCCATGCTTTTTAAATTTTTTTCCAGGGTTACTTCAACAAACAAATCAAAGCACACCTGGTGGAAGGTCCAAACCACCACTAGTAGGGAGACAAAGCAACCAGAGTCACAACAACAGAGAGCATGAAACACACTCCAAAAACACCTCTTGAAGGTGTCCCCCTGGACAGTGTATGAACCCTTTTTAATACAGTAGTGCTGGCAGGTGCAGGGCACATAACAAACTATTTAATACATGTAGAGGACAGAAAATTAGCCAAAAGGACAAAACAAAAGAATTCTCCTCAAAAGAAATTCCAGGAAGAAATGACAGCTAGAGAATTCCTCGAAACAGATATAAACAATATATCTGATCAAGAATTTAGAATAATAGTCCTAAGATTAAGAGCTGGGCTTGAAAAAAGCATAGAAGACAGCATAGTCACGACAAATTAAGAAATGTTGTAAATGAGGTGCAAAATACACTAGATGCAGTGACAGCAAGGATGGAGGAATCAGAGGGGAGAATTAGTGAAATAGAAGATAAAATTTATGGATAATGATGAAGCTGCGAAAAAGAGAGATAAGAAAATACTTGACTACAAGGGGACAATTAGAGAACCAAGTCATGCAATGAACCGTAATAATATCTGTATGTAAGAGTTCCTGAAGAAGAAGAGAGAGAGAATGGGGAAGAAAGTTTACTTGAACACATTATAGTTGAGAACTTCCCTAATCTGGAGAAGAAAGCAGATATCCAAATCCAGGAGGCACAGAGAACTCCCTTCAGATTCAACAAAAATAGGTCTTCGCCATGGCATATCATAGTGAAACTGGCAAAATACACAAGGATGGTAGCAGACCTGTCCACTGAAACTTGGCAGGCCAGAAGGGAGTGGCAGGAAACATTCAATGTGCTGAGTAGGAAAAATATGTAGCCAAGACTCTTTTATCCAGCAAGGCTGTCATTCAGAATAGAAGAAGAGATGAAGGCTTTCCTAGACAAACAAAACCTGAAGGAGTTCATCACCACTAAACCAGCCCTGGAAGATATCCTAAGGGGAATTCTGAGAGTGCCAAAACTGCAAAGAACCAAAGACATCACCACAAGCATGAAACCTACATATAACACAATGACACTAAATCCATATCTTTCAATGATAACTCTAAATGTAAATGGACTAACTGTTCCAATCAAAAGATGTAGGGTATCAGAATGGGTAAAAAGTACCAAGATCCATCTATATGCTGTCTACAAGAGACTCATTTTAGACCTGAAGACACCTTCAGATTGAAAGTGAGGATATGGAGAACCATCTATCATGCTACTAGAAGTCAAAAGAAAGCTGGAGTAACCGTACTTATATCAAACAAACTAGATTTTAAACTAAAGGAAATAGAAGCAGAACAGCAAAGAAACCCCAAAGCCAGTGGAAGAAGAGAAATAATAAAGATTAAAGCAGAAATAAACAATATAGAATCCAAAAACAAAAACAAAAAACACAGTAGAACAGATCAATGAATCTAAAAGCTCATTTTTTTGAAAGAATAAACAAACTTGATAACCCCCTAGCCAAACTTCTCAAAAATTAAAAAGAGATAACCCAAACAGATAAAATCACAAATGAAAGAAGAGAGATCACAAGCAACACCACAGAAGTACAAATAATTATTAAAGAATACTATGAAAAATTATATGACAATGGACTAGACAACCTGGAAGAAATGGACAAGTTCCTGGACACCCACACACTACCAAAACTCAAATGGGAAGAAATAGAGAAGCTGAACAGACCCATAACCAGTAAAGAAATTGAATCCGTTATCAAAAATCTTCCAACAAATAAGAGTCCTGGGCCAGATGGCTTCCCAGGGGAATTCTACTAGACATTGAAAGCAGAGTTAATACCTATCCTTCTCAAGCTGTCCCAAAAAATAGAAATGGAAGGAAAGCTTCTGGACTCATACTATGAAGCCAGCATTACCTTGGTCCCAAACCAGACAGACACCCCACTAAAAAGGAGAATTAGAGGCCAATATCCCTGATGAAGATGGATGCAAAAATTCTCAACAAGATACTTGAAGATCGAATTTAACAGTATATTAAAAGAATTATTCACCATGATTAAGTGGGATTCATTCTTGGCCTGCAGGACTGGTTCAATATTTGCAAATCAAGCAATGTGATACATCACATTAATAGAAGAAAGGATAAGAACCATATGATCCTGTCAATAGATGCAGAAAAATGACAAAATACAGCATCGCTCTTCATAAAAACCCTCAAGAAAGTTGGAATAGAAGGAACATACTTTAACATCATAAAAGCCATATATGAAAAGCCCACAGCTAATATCATCCTCATTGGGGGAAAAGTGAGAGCTTTCCCTCTGAGATCAGGAACACGACAGGGATGTCCACTCTCACCGTTGTTGTTTAACATAGTGTTGGAAGTCCTAGCACCAGCAATCAGACAACAAAATGAAATAAAAGGCACCCAAAATGGCAAAGAAGAAGTCAATCTTTCACTTTTCACAGATGGCATGATACTCTACATGGAAAACTTGAAAGACTCCACCAAAGAATTGATACAGGAATTCAGCAACATTACAGGATATGAAATCAAGTCACAGAAATTAGTTTCATTTCCATACACCAATAATGAAGCAATAGAAAGAGAAATCAAGCAATCTATCCCATTTACAATTGCACCAAGAACCATTAAATACCTAAGAATAAACCTAATCAAAGACATAAAAGATCTGTATGCTAATAAACTATAGAAAACTTATGAAACAAATTGAAGAAGACACAAAGAAATGGAAAAACATTCCATGCTCATGGATTAGAAGAACAAATATTGTTAAAATGGCAATACTATCCAAAGCAGTCTACACTTTCAATGTAGTCCCAATAAAAATTGCACTAGCATTCTTCTCAGAACTAGAGCCAACAATCCTAAAATTTGTGTGGAACCACAAAAGACCCCGAATAGCCAAAGTAATGTTGAAAAAGAAAACCAAAGCACGAGGCATCACAATCCCAGACTTTAGCCCCTACTACAAAGTTGCAATCATCAAGACAATATAGTACTGGCACAAAAAGAGACACATAGACCAATGGAATAGAACAGAGAACTCAGAATTGGGCCCAAAAATGTATGGCCAACTAATCTTTTTTTAAGTTTTTAAAAATTTTTTTGTAAATAGTTTATTGTCAAGTTTGTTTCCAACAATACCCAGTGCTCATCCCTACAAGTGCCCCCTCCATGCCCATCAGCCCCCCCCCCACACCCATCAGTCCTCAGTTTGTTCTCAGCATTCAAGAGTCTCTCATGGTTTGCCTCCCTCCCTCTCTCCCATTATTTCCCCCCTTCCCCTCCCCCATGGTCCTCCATTAAGTTCCTCCTAATCCTCCTATACGTGCAAACATATGGTATTTGTCCTTCTCTGCCTGACTTATTTCGCTCAGCATAACACCCTCAAGGTCCATCCATGTTGCTACACATGTACGGCCAACTAATCTTTGACAAAGCAGGAAAGAGTATCCAATGGAAAAAAGACAGTCTTTTTAGCAAATGGTGATGGGAGACTGGACAACATGCAGAAGAATGAAACTGGACCACTTTCTCACACCAGACACAAAAATAAACTCAAAATGGATGAGAGACCTAAACATGAGCCAGCAAACCATCAAAACCCTAGAGGAGAAAACAGGCAACAACCTCTTTGACCTCAACTGCAGCAACTTCTTACTCAATACATCTCTAAAGGCAAGGGAAATAAAATAAAAAATGAACTATTGGGACCTTATCAAGGTAAAAACCTTCTGCATATTGAAGAAAAAAATCAACAAAACTAAAAGGCAACCAATGGAGTGGGAGAAGATATTTGCAAATGATGTATCAAATAAAGGGTTACTTTCGAAAATCTATAAAGAACTTATCAAACTCAATACCCCCCAAAAAAAATAATCTAGTGAAGAAATGGGCAGAAGACATAAATAGACACTTTTTCCAAAGAAGACATCTGGATGGCAAACAGACACGTGAAAAGATGTTCAACATCGCTCATCGTCAGGGAAATAGAAATCAAAACCACATTGAGAGACCACCTCACACCAGTCAGAGTGGCTAAAATTAAGAGCTAAGGAAACAGCAGATGTTGGTGAGTGTGTGGAGAAATGGGACCCCTCTCACACTGTTGGTGGGAATGCAAACTGGTGCAGCCATTCTGAAAAACAGTGTGGAGGTCCCTCAAAAAATTAAAAGTAGAATTACCCTATGACCCAATTGTAAGACTACTAGGAAGTTGTCCAAAGGACACAGGAGTGCTGATGCATAGGGACACATGTACCCCAATGTTTATAGCAGTACTATCAGCAATAGCCAAATTATGGAAAGAGCCCAAACGTCCACCAACTGATGAATGGATAAAGAAGATGTGGTTTATATATACAATGGAACACTACTTGGCAAAGAGAAAGAATGAAAGCCTGCCATTTGCAGCAACGTGGAAGGAACTGGAGGGTATTATGCTAAGTGAAATTAGAGAGAAAGATAAATATCATATGTTTTCACCCATTTGTGGAATTTGAGAAACTTAACAGAAGACCATGAGGGAAAGGAAGGGAAAAAGTTTCAAACAGAGAGGGAAACCATGAGAAACTTTTAAATACAGAGAACAAACTGAGGGTTGATGGGGGGGGGGTGCATAGAGAGGAATAGGTGATGGGCATTGATGAAGGCATTTATTGGGATGAGCACTGGGTGTTGCATGTAAGCGATGAATCATGAGAATCTACTCCTGAAGCGACGAGCACACTGTATACAATGTATGTTAGCTGACTTAACATTAAATTATACTAAAAAAAAAAAAAAGAGAGGATATTAGGACACACATTAGGGTCATGCGAAAATACAGGAAGAAGATGGCCAAGTCAAGGGGAGACACCTCAGAGGAATACGAGTCTGATGACCTTGACCTCAGACTTCTAGACTCTAGAACCATGAGAAAAAAATTTCTGTTTGAGTCCCCAAGGCCAAGGAACTTTGTTATGGCAGCTCCTGGGAGTAATACGAGGGGGGAACAGGAGGGTCAGGAAAACCAAGACTTGTTGGTTGTTAAGTGGGGACAGAGGAAGAAAGATCCAGCTGGCCTCCCAGATTTCTCATTTGATTGAGTCAGTGATGGTGATACCACTAACTATCATAGGAATCCAGAAAAAGGAACAGTTTGGGATGCGTTATATCATAGAGCCCGTGGATGGGTCATTCAAGCAATACACAGCCAAAACTGAATGTTGAATCTGAAGCATTTCACAAACACTGGACAACTGTGATTCTTGTCTCGTTTCTAGGACTGTTTTTGCTGTGGGCTCTTTCCTCAATCAGAAACAAGACAAAACAAAACAAAAACACAAGATAATATCTTCCCTGTCTACTTACAAAGTTGCTGAGGGATAAGAGTAACACAGTATGTGCAAACATCCTTTGAAAATGGTATAAAAGCAGTTTTTTTAAAGAAAAATTTATAATTACATCTACCTTTTCCAGAACATCAAAGGATGTTCCCAAAACTTCACTGAGCTCATTGAAGTTCTTTAGAACAATCTGACTCAAAATGACGGCTGTTTTCTAGGCATGAACCATTTACCAAATCCTGGATCTGGTAGTAAGCTGTGCTCATATCCCTTTGTTTTGTTTTGTTCTGTTCTGTCACTGAAGGCTATAACCACAGGGTGGCAATTTGTCATTTCTAGAAAATTAACCATACTGGCTTATAATACTGTCTTAGTATGAAAAGTTTCAACTTCTAACTATAACAATTACGTGCATTTCTTAAGATATCTTAACAGTAGGGGTATTGTAAATCAGAGATAAGTTGGTTCATTTGAAACAGAGTCAAAAAGAAACTAAAGAAATAATGAGCTTCACCTGCCTTGTTGCTTTATTAAAATCACGGACCATTTTAGCACTGATATTATGTGATATTGTCGCAAAAGCATAGGTTGTAATAATCACGTGCATGGTGTGCAAAAATTGATAAACTGGGATTCTGAAGTTGAACTGCTTTTAAAAATTGAAATGGTACTACCATCTTTCACCACTGGGAGGAAGCAATCCACTGGCAATGAATACGTTGTGTCCTGGGGTGTGATTTCCAGGGGGACAGGGAATGTTGAAGGGGTCTTCCAACTCAGATTCAATCTATGATTCTAACAGGCTAGATTTCAATTTCAAGTTCCAATTAAAGAAGGAAACCCATTAGAATGCCTGGGTGGCTCGGTCAGTTAAGTGTCCAACTTTGGCTCAGGTCATGATCTTGCAGTTCATGAGTTCAAGCCCTACATCAGGCTCTTCACTGTCAGTGAGGCACCTGCTTCAGATCCTCTGTTTCCTTCTCCCTCTGCCCCTCCCCTGCTCATCCTCTCTCTCTCTCTCAAAAATAAACATTAAAAAATCCTCTGGGAAATTAAAAAAAAAAAAAAAGAAGGAAAGCCCTTTCTGTATTTTATATATAACATTGCTGGCAAAGTATAATGGCCATCATTTCTCAGGGGTGCTGTCAGACTGAAACTGTTAGAACTTTAGAAATCTTCCTTCTTACCAGTAATCTGTAATGTCTTAGCCATTAAAGTATTCCTTTTTAGTCATCTGAGGGAAAAGAGAGTCCTAAAAATAAAAATATTTTGTTAACTGATAAATCACTAAGTATAAAAGAGCAGATAGGGCAACCGTGACAAGTCACTGGATCAACTTTTTATCCATAAAAATTTACTCTTTAATGGGGCACCTGCGTGGCTCAGTCGGTTAAGCGTCTGACTCTTGATTTTGGCTCGGGTTACTATCCCACTGTTTGTGAGATAGCACCCTGAGTCAGGCTCCGTGCTGACAGCCCAGAGCCTGCTTGGGATTCAATCTCTCTCTCTCTCTCTCTCTGCCCCTCATGTGCACATTCTCTCTCTCAAAAATAAATAAGAGGCACCTGGATGGCTCAGTTGGTTGAGCATCAACTCTTGGTTTTGGCTCAAGTCATGATCTCACAGTTTGTGACTTGGCTGACAGTGCAGAATCTGCTTGGGATTCTCTCTCTCCCTCTCTCTCTCTGCCCCTCCCCCGAATAAATAAATAAACAATTTAAAATAAATAAATAAACATTAAGAAAACTTTAAAAGTTATTATCATTACAATAACACATGCCAGGGCACCTGGGTGGCTTAGTCGTTTAAGCATCCGACTTCTGCTCAGGTCATGATTTCAGGGTTTGTGAGTTTGAGTCTAGAATCAGTTGAGCTCAAGCCCCACTTTGGGTGAGCACGAGTCCCGCTTCAGGTAAGCCCTGCTTCTCTCTCTTCCTCTCTCTCTGCTTCTTGCTCACTTGTACCGTCTCTCTCTCAAAAAACAAAACAAAACAAAAAACCACACACACATTAAGAAAATTTGGAAAGCACAAAATTATGGGGAAGAAGGTAAAAATTAAACCACTATAAATATTTTTACTTATTTTCTTAAGTGGTTTCCTAAGATACTGTATTGAATAATGCTGATATCTTAAATCTTTTTTAGAATAAGGAAAGCAGAATAGATAGGATAGATAGATCAATAGATCAATAGGTAGATAGACACAAGGAACCGTGTCAATAGTTTCCAAACATGAATGATGGTCAAAATTATTTGGTGATCTTTTAAAAACTAAATCAAAATCTATTGTGGGGGAGGAAGGAGAAAAGGCAAGGTAGATTTCTGAGTGTATGTGTGTGTGCATGTGTGTGTTTCCTGAGTTCCCCAGCTGAGAGCTGAGAGTTGGCATTTGGGAATTACTGATACAATCAAATTTGTGCCGGTGCCCACAATACACAGTGTCTGAAATACACAGTACCTGAGTGGAAGTGCAGAACACCCTAACTCTATAGGTTGATCAGCACACTCTCTAGACATAAGAATGTCGTGCTGCTGCTCAATGTGATATGGGACAAAAAGATTACTCAGAGCCCAAATTGTTTAGAACAGTGAGAGGCCCAGAGGAACTGCACCAAGAAAAACCCCCTTAAGCAAGAGAGGGCTGTGTCCAGCCCTGATCTGGGTAGCTCTCTTGTATATATTGGGGAGTGAACAGTAGTATGTGGAAATGAAAGCAGAAAAGTAAGTTAATAAATCATGTGAGGCACACCATGACTCTAATTGCACAACTGCTTATGCACATACATTAGCAAACTCAGGAAGCATGCATGAGGTGAAATAATGGGTAAGGGTGAGCTCAACATTCCTCAGTAATGTAAGCATTTCATCTTGGAAGGAAAAACATTTCTGCTGTTTTCAGCGTATGCTGTTTCCCGCATGTCTTGTTTTTACCTTGGTTGAGTAGTTACTGTGTTCAGCATGTGCTTCATTCAGCCCACACTGCTCTGCCTTACTTTATTTCTTCTGTCCTCAATATTCCCACATAAGAGAGTGTCCGCTTTTTTTTTCATTTATTTATTTATTTTGAGAGAGAGAGAGAGAGAGAGAGAGAATCCCAGGCAGGTTCCACACCATCAGCACAAAGCCCATGGTGGGGCTCAAACTCATGAACAGTGAGATCAAGAGTTGGACACTTAAGGGGCGCCTGGGTGGCTTAGTCGGTTAAAGCGTCCGACTTTAGCTTAGGTCATGATCTTGCGGTTCGTGGGTTTGAGCCCCGCATCGGGCTCTGTGCTGACTGCCAGCTCAGAGCCTGGAACCTGTTTCAGTCTGTGACTCCCTCCCCTGCTCACGCGCTCTCTCTCTCTCCTAGAAATAAACAAAACATTAAAAAAAAAGTTGGACACTTAACCGACTGAGCCACCCAGGCGCCCCAGAAGAGTATCCATTTCTTAAATAGAGCTTTCGAGATACAGAAACTTACTTATATTTTTATTCATTGGTAGAATTGATAAGGATAAAGTAAATCTATTTTTTGAGTAATTCACTTCTCAGAGGTAGGGCAAAACACTCCCTTAGTGCTAGGAAGTTCTTGACTACGACATATTGGGTATTCACCTGCACCAGGGGCTCTTTTACCCACTTCACATATTCATCCTCCCTGAATGTAATCCTTACATAGATTCAACTCGCCTCCATTTTTCACAAACTGTATTCCAGCAGGATTGTTGGGCATTGATTTTCTAGTTCTAGAAGCAGATTCTGTGGAACTCAGCAATTTACATTTCTATAGTTCTTAAATTTCAGACTTATCTAGAAAGACTTTTAAAAAATTTTTAAATGTTTATTTTTGAGAGAGAGATAGAGCACGAGCAGGGAGGGGCAGAGAGGGAGGGAGACACAGAATCCGAAGCAGGCTCCAGGCTCCAAGCTGTCAGTACAGAGCTAGACACGGAGCTCAAACTTATAAACCATGAGATCATGACCTGAGCTGAAGTCGGAGGCTTAACCAACTGAGCCACCCAGGTGCCCCAAAAGATTTTTTTTTAATGTAAACTTTCAACTCCCCCTCCTGAAGATTCTGATTCAGCAGGTCTAGAGTGAGACCTAGAAATCTACATTTTTATCAAGCAGCTCAGGTGAGACCCACATCGGCCATAACCACATTTTGGTAAACATGGGTCTACTTATGGATAATTATTTCTTGCTTACACAGGCTACCTCCTGGGGAGGGAAGAGGGATTAATTAGAAAGCCCCAGATGGGTGCTGGCTTTACAAGCGCTTCTGTTACGCAAGTGATGCCAATGAAATCCAGCTGACCTATGGCAGAACTTGGCCATAGGTCAAAATTGAAAGGTGAACCTTAGCCAAGGAAAATGCTTCTCTGGTAGGGGCACCTTGAACTTGAGTCCCTGCCTTCAGAAGGGAGAACAGACTCACAAGACCACCTATATGGAAATGATAAAGTTGAGAAAAACATTTCCTTTAAGATAAACACCTACACAAGTCCAAACTCCTAACAAGGCAAGGGCAACCCTAAAATGTTCTCCAGGAATTCTGTAGACATCTGTAAAACTGTCAACTGTAACACTGATAGAAGCAGTGAATTGCACAATTATACAATTGATGCTGTGATATTGTTTAAAGGTATACAATTGATGCTGTGATCTTGTTTAAAGGTATCATAAAAGTGTCAAAATTATTGGGTGGAGGAGAATAAAGGCAAGCTCACTGCAGGCACCTGGTAGTTTAAGCCGATTGCCTCTCAGTTACTATGGAAGGGGTGGGGCACCTTTGCTGGCATCTCACTGCCTGTACCCACGCGTATGCGCGCACACAATTGCTGGGTAATTGGAAATGCGATATACCGCCGACCCGCGCATCAACGGCGGTCACTCTGATGATGGATGTACACCAAGTACTAAATTGTCTGCTTCAAGCTTTCACCTTTCTTTGCAAACGTAGAGACCACATAATAACTGCTAACTTTTGTCAGACTCGCAGTGTGCAAACTCTCTTCCAAGTGTTGTTTCTGTATGGATTAATTCTCACCGCAAGCCTAGCAGATGGGTGTCCTGTTAATCGCACTTCACGGTAAGGAAAGGTAGGCAGAGAGAAGAATTGAAGAATGTGCCCAAAGTCATACTGGGAGCTAACTACAGACAGCTTGGCTCCCGAGCTCAGCTTTTATTGAGTCCTCTGGCAGTAACTGATGTGTGGTGTTTATTTATTTTGGATACTAATTCTTTGCTGATTCCATGAGTTGCAAATCAATTTCCCAAACTATAGTTTGCTTTTTCACCATCTTAATGTCTTTTTGTTGAACAGAAGTTCTTAATTTGTATGGAATTCATCACTCTTCATTTCTCGTGCTTTTCAAACCGTGTGTAAGAAATCTTTGCCTATCCCAAGTACATCTGAATAGTGTCCTCTGTTTTCTTCCACAGATTTTTACTGTTTTACCTTTCACATTTACTTGGAAATGATTTTTGTGTTTGTTGTGAGGTAAGGGTCAAAAGTCACTTTTTCCTGGACACATACCCACCTGGCCCCGTGTCATTAACTGAGATCCAAGGGCTTCATTTATGTAAAAGACTGCTGTTCTCTGCAGCTCCGCAGTGCTACTTTTATAACAAATCCAGTGTTCATAGAAGAATGCTCATTCATTTTTATTTTTATTTTTTAAATTTATTTTTAATTAAACAATTTTTGTAATGTTTATTTATTTTTGAGAGAGAGAGAGAGAAAGAGAGCATGAGAGGGGGAGGGACAGAGAGATAGGGAGACACAGAATCTGAAGCAGGCTCCAGGCTCTGAGCTGTCAGCACAGAGCCTGATTCAGGGCTTGAACACTTCAGTTCATGACCTGAGCTGAAATCAGATGCTTAACTGACTGAGCCACCCAGGCACCACTTATTTTTTATCTTAGAGAGAGAGAGAGAGAGAGAGAGACCCTGTGAGTGGGAGAGACGGGCGGGGCCGGGGGGGTGTCCAGAATCTCAGGCAGCCTTTGCACTTAGTTCAGAGCCTGATACAGGGTTCAGTCCCATGACCCTGAGATCATGACTTCAGCCAAAATCTAGAGTAGGATCTTCAACTGACTGAGCCACCCAGGTGCCCCTAAGAATGCTAATTTGTTTTCTTAATGTCTATTTATTTTTGAGAGAGAGGAAGAGAGAAAACGAACAGGGGAGGGGCAGAGAGAGAGAGAGGGAGACACAGAATCCGAAGCAGGCTCCAGGCTCTGAGCTGTCAGCACAGAGCCCAATGTGGGGCTTGAACTCACAAACTGTGAGATCATGACCTGAGCTGAAGTCGGGCACTTAGCCAACTGAGCCACCCAGGCGCCCCAGATGTTAATTCATTTTTAAGTATGAGTTTGGCATAACTAGTACATAGGCCAAATTATATTGGGATACTTTTTAAATACTAGGAGATTTTACTAAAAATCTGATCACAATAATCTGGTCCCACGTAGCTGGACTCCTGCCCCTGGTGGGGAGGCTGAAAGCCCATGCTGGTTCCATGGCAGCTGTCTTTTATTCCAGAGCTTCCTCAAGTGGTTTGGAGAGAACACTGTTCTCTGGATGGGTGAGGGGAAGGCCTAGATATACATGAGGCAAGCAAAAAAATTAATCCTTCACCACATGGACTCATTTGTTCAACCACAGAGTGGGGTCAGTTTTCTTTTTCACCTTCTAAACTTTTAAGGAGCTCATAGCTAGGGTTCAGCATTAAGAAGAAGCATTTCCCAACCGTGTTTGAACTAAGACTACTTTGATCTTAGAGCATTTTGCTCTCAGCATGCCTCATTCTCTATTTACTAGTGAGAAGAGAAGCCAGTAAATTCCTGCCACCAAACCTATAAAGCCACCTGTGTCTGACCTCACTCTTTCCCTTCCCCTCCGGTTACTAGTGCGTGCCCTTCAGTCAAGGGATTCCTTTCTTCCACTCCAGGCCCGCTCCTCTTACTGTCTTTGGAATCTGCTCCCACACCCACACTCCCTGAACAGTGCACCTTTCCCCCCTCCTGGTGACTGGCTCCTCCCCTACAACACATAAACATGTTTTATAATACCCACCTTAAAAAAGAAAACAATCTGGGGCACCTGGGGTGGCTCAGTCAGTTGAGCATCCGACTCTTGATTTTGATTCAGGTCATGATCTCATGGTTTCACAGATTTGAGTCCTGCATTGGGCTCTGCACTGACTGTGTGCAGAGTCTTCTTGGAATTCTCCCTCTCTCTCTGCACCTCTCCTACTCATGCTCTTTCTGTCTCTCTCAAAATAAATGAATAAACTTAAAAAAATAAAAAATAAAACAATCATGAGAAATGTAAAATTGTACAGCCCCTCTGGAAAATAGTTTGATGGTTTCTTTAAAAACTGAACTCAAGAGTTGAATGCTTAACCCACTGAGCCACCCAAGTGTCCCGCAGCTTTATTTGAAATAATCAAAAACTGGAAACAATCAAAATGTCCTTCAGCAGGTGAGTGGCTAAAAAAAACTGTGGAGTATCCATACCATGGAATAGTACTCAGCCATAAAAAGGAATCAACTCTTGATACATAGCTTGGATGGATCTCAAGAGCACACACTGAGGAGGATAAAACAATCTTAAAAGGTCATATACCATATGATCCCATGGACATAGCACTCTAGAAATGATCCAGTTATACAGATGGAGAACTAATTAGTGGTTTCCAAGGGTTAGGGATGGGGGAGAAGGTAGCATGAGGGAGATCTTTATAATAGTTTGATGCAATAATGTAACATGGAGCTATATGCACACATTATACTAACGTCAGTTTCCTGGTTTGGATATTGTGCTCTAGTTATATAGGTGCAGATGTGGATCTACTCATGTGATAAAACAACGTAGAACTGTATACACACATACACATATACCAATGTCATCTTCCTGGGTTTGAAAATGTTCTATAATTATGTAGATGTAGAAATAACCACTGGGGAAAACAGGTAAGTGTAAATGAAATCTCCTGGACTTCCTTTCCAAATTTCTGTGAACTGATCATTTCTTTTCAAAATAAAACATTAAGAAAATGAAAAATATGAGCATCCACCAAACAAACAAAAACATGTCATCTTTCCTAGACTCCACATTTCCCTCTAAGTAAAACATTATCTTTCTCTACTTCTTTGCAGGCAAACTTATTGAAAATATTTTCTTTAATTTACATTCTCTATATCTACTTTTTTCCTGTACCATTACTTGAGTTATTAATTTATTCACCAAATATTTATTATGTGACTATTGTGTCATGTGCATTGCTCTAGTTTCTTGGGACACATAAGTGAACAAAATTCCTCCTCTTATGCAGCTTACTTTTGAGGGAAGGTGAGTGTAACAGGCAATAAAGTAAATAAATTAAACATATAGCATGTTCAATGGTGGTAAAAGTCGTGAAGAAAAATAAAATAGGAAAGAGGAATAGTGCTTGTATGGAAACAAGAGTGATTTATGTTTTGGGTTTTTTTTTCATATATTTATTTTGAGAGAGAGAGAGCGTGAGCACAAGCAGGTGAGGGGCAAAGAGAAGGAGAGAGAGAATCCCAAGCAAGCTCTACACTATCAGCTCAGAACCCGATGTGGGGCTTGAACTTACAAACCGTGAGATCATGGCCTGAGCCAAGATCAAGAGTTGGACACTTAACCTACTGAGCCACACAGGCATCCCAGAAAAGTGATTTAAGTAGAGTGTCAGATAAGCCCTCACTAAAAAGTAATATTTGAGCAAAGACCTTAAAGAAGCAAAGTGGTGAGTTTGGCAGAAATCTGGGAGCATCATTCCTGACAAGCCAAACAGCAACTGCAAAGGCCCTGTGGCAGGAGCCTCCCTGGCTTTTTCAAGACACAGAGAGGCAGTAGGAGTGAGAGGAGTAGAGACAGTCGTAGGAGATGAGGCCCAGAAGATAATTGGTTGGAGGTAGAAAGAGTGGATCACTTGTTGGACATTGTAAATGTCTAAAAGTGAATGATTATGAAGACCTTGGTGAGATTTGAACTCAGGAGTGACATGAGTTAACCTACATTTTTACAGAAAGTGCTGTGGATGGAATAGACCTTTGCTATTGTTCTTGCCAGGTAAATTGGAACCTCCATATTGCATAATCTGTGGGACTCTTCCCAGTTTTTATTCTTGCTGACTCACCTTCAGGCAGCATTTGAGTTTGCTGACCACTATTGTTCTCTAATCAATGTCTTTATCTTTCCGCCTCTCAGGCTGCTCCCTTTCTCTCTTCCTCTACCTGTTCCATAAGTCCATGTCGGACTTTCTCAAGATGAGATATGTGGCCGTCATATTACCTAAGTACAAATAATCCACTTTGGGCAATCTTACCCTCTCCCCTGGTTTCATTCCAGCTGAGGCTTGCAAAACCGTATCATTAGCCAGCATGACTCACCCGAGCTCCCGAGCCTTACATCCAGCTGCCTATAGCATATTTCCACTTCCATGGCTCCAACTTCAAACTCAGCTTCAGTAAAATGGAACTGTTTTTTACTACTGCCTCTTTGCTTAACCCCATCCCCCAGGACTGCTTCTCCTCCTGGGTCCTCAATCTCAGCTGAAAGCACGCCATCCACCTCGCTGCTTAAGCTAGAAATCTAGGAGTCACCTTTGAATCTTCACTGTCCCTCACTCTTCAAATCCCGTCTATCACCAAGTCATCTCGACTCCACCTTAAGTGCATGATATTCCTCCATTTCCCTCCTTTGCTGCAGCCACCATGCAGGACAAACCACCATCAGCTCTCCCCAGCATAGAAGTCTTCAACCGCTAGACCCTGCTTACCTGTACAGCTCCATTTTCCCTCACTGTCTACACTGTAGCCACAAAGACCTCTCAGTTCCTTGAAAGACCAGCCACATGCTCTTGCCTATTCACAAGCTCTTCACCTACCTCCCCTTTCTTGAACTCCATCTTTCCTACTCCTTGTACATGTCTCAGCTTTAATGTTAATTTCTCTGGGAGAACTTTCCTGCACCACAAATCAGGTGAGAGCTTCCTACTCTGTGCTCTTGTATGGTCCTTATCACAGCTGTCACTCCTCACATACCCTTGGAATTGCCTCATTCGGTGGTCTTTCTTCCTTCCTGCATGATTTGCTGAGTGAAGGCAGATTGTGTCTTTTATTTATCTTGTATCCCCTGGGTCTACCTCATTACCTGCCATATGGTAAGCCCTGAAAATATTTAGTAAGTGAATGAATGAAGTAAATAGATAGATCCTGGGGCTCATGTAACTTGGGACTCTCTGGCCTGTCTTATTCACTGCTGTATTCCCCAGCACCTAGAACAGTGTTTCACACAAAGTAGGTATTCGATAAATATTTGCTTAATAAATGAACAAACATACACAGCAAAGGTCCATTCCAGTGGTCTGAAGAGCAGTAAATTATTCAGTCTGTGATAAGATTATATTGAGAACCATCCTTTTAACCCTTAATTGACAGAGTGATCTTGAGGCCAAATTACACAGCAATGAAGAAAATATAAACAGAAACATAAAATGATACCTCAATAAATCTTTACACATTGTACTCACTCTCCCCCACATAAATGCTTCTTCCCTAACTCAGTAGAAGAGTAGATTCTCTCCCTAAAGGGATTGAATCGTAAATACTTCAGATTTGGGGGACCCAGATCCATCAGGGGGATGCATGTAATTGAAAATAGGGAAGGAGTGCCTGGGTGGCTCAGTCAGTTAAGCATCTGACTCTTTCTTTTTTCAGCTCAGGTCGTGATCTTGTGGTTTGTGAGATTGAGCCCCATGTCAGGCTGACAGCTCAGAGCCTGCTTGGGATTCTCTCCTTCTCTCCCTCTCTATCCCTCCTCCTGCCCCATCTCAAAATAAACAAATAAACTTAAAAAAAAGGAAAATGGGAAAATTAAGTGAAAATCTATAGTCTGAGTTATATGAGTCAAAACACACTCCACTTGACATGCTCCAGAAAAACTAGCAGTCAGGCTATTGAAGGACAAACAATTGAAGGATCTTTTTTGAGGAAAAGGGGCAGCCCAAGAGGAAAGGCTTGTCGGTTTTCACATTTGGGGATGTCCCAATGAAATGAGTGGATCCTACCTAATCACCCTTAGGTGACAGGTACTAATTGTCAAGGAGATTCCATTTAGCATGTAGTGCCTCACTTTTATATATTATTGGACAGCCAAAGATCACCAGGCATTAAGGAAATCCACCAACATCAAAGTCAAATTAACAAAGAAGAGCTAGGTCTGAGAGGAAACAGACAATTCAGAGTAGAAGCAAACTTCAGAGAAAGTGTCATTAACGTCTATAGAAAAATAGTTGTAAATATTGCATCAACAAAGAAAGAAAGAGCTCTAGGAAATGAAAATTTTTGATAGCAGAAATAAACTCAAGAGCAAAATCCAGGGAGATGGGAAATAAGATTGATGTTAAAAAGAAAAAAAAAAAACATGGTAAGGGACACATGGGTGACTCAGTCAGTTAAGCATCCGACTCTTGATTTTGGCTCGGGTAATGATCTCATGATTCATGAGATCAGGCCCTGAGTCAGACTCTGTGCTGACAGTACACAGCCTGCTTGGGATTCTCTCTCTTCCTCTCTCTCTGCCCCTCCCTAACTCATTCTCTCTCTCCCTCTCAAAATAAATAAATAAACTTAAAAAAACATATAAAGCAAATGTTCAGCCTCTATTTGTTCACAATAGACTCTTAACATATAGTAGCTATTATCATCTCATTCAAAAGATAAATTTGTCAGTAATCTTTGCACATGAGATTTCTTCTAACTGGAATATGTCTTCTAGGGATATTTTATTAAAACATAATTTTCAAAGTTTCATGTATATTATTTTAGAACATTCATCTTAGCTTTGTACACAGCAATGAATCTGCTCAGTGTTTACAATAAACTTTGCAACTGCATTGATTTAAACAATGTTAACAACCTAGTGTACAGGCTGGCAGCCCTAATTGCCTCTTTGGGTCTTTGTTTTTCTTGTGAAGGCTCCCATGTAAAAATTAATAAGTAAAATGTGTACACTTTGCTCCTGTTAATCGGTCACGTCAGTTTAATTTTCAGTTGCAGCCAGAGACCCTAAGAGGGTAAAGGAGAAATTTTACCTCCTCTGCAATGTTAAAGAACATAGACAAAGAGGACCTGATCTAACAAGGGCATCAAGAAAAAATTCCTTTGGGAAATGAAATTGGAACTGTGACCTGAGAGGTGAGTAGCAATTACTGTGTGGGCAGACAATGCTTGTCGCCTAAACAATATCGAGTATCCCTTTCAGTTTTAGTTTTAGAATCCAGATTTTCATCCTGGGTAGGCTCAGTCTGGGTTCCTTTTTTTTTTTTTGAACCATGTGTGTTAATGGCCCACAGGGGCCACTGTGTTGGCTTTCAGTGTTTCAGACCCCACTGGGGATGGGGAGGGGTCCCGTTACTGAGGCAAGAGAGGAGAGCTGGTAAGCCAGTTGCCCCGCATTGGCTCTCAAGGAAACCCACTGGCCCCGGGGGACTGATGCTCACTGCTGAACCTTACCTTGCTCTGTCTCCTCTCTATGTGAGTAAAGAGTTGTCCCATCCAGTGCTTGACTGCATCGCAATTTGATCTGACAACTCGGATACCAAGATGCAGTGGGCAGAAGAGCCGAGGCTCCTATTCTGGATAAGAGGCAACAGATGTCATTTGTTTACCACTAAATATGGTACAGCAGAAAGACAGAAGAAATGTGAGCCTCTGATAACTTTAGGCAGCTGATGTACCAGCCTTTGTCTTCTCTCACATGGGAAGATAAGTCTCTAATGTGTTTAAGTCTCTATTTAAGAACTTCCTAAACACCACACAGAAAGCTGCGTAAGAATAAAGGTTATAGATATCTGAAACCACAGGTAGTAGGGAACTCTATACACACATACCTATGATAAAATTTAACGTATAAATTAGGTGCAGTAAGAGGTTAGCAACAATAACTACTAATAAAATAGAACAGTTATAATAATATTCTATAATAAAAGGTCTGTGAATGCAGTCTCTCTCTCAAAATATCTTTTTGTATTGGACTCACCTTTCTTTTTCTTGTGATGATGTGAGACAGTAAAATGCCTGCGTGACCAGACGAAGTGAGGTGAATGACGTAGGCATCATGACAGAGTGTTAGGTTAGACATTCCATTAGTTGATACTGTCAGGAAGGTCACCCTGCTTCCAGACCACCTTCGACCGAGGGGAACTGAAGCCATGGAAGACAAAACTGCAGAGAAGTGGGGGGGGGGGGACTACTGTGTGAGCATCTCAGGTTTGCTGGCTTCCCAGTACCTCCTATAAACTCCTTCTGTTTAGGGAATGGCCCCCCCTTGGGAGCCCTACCTCCTTAGGGAATGGCCAGAAGCCTCACATTCCCAGCAGGTGGGGGCAGGCAGGTGGCCCAACTCTGCCAGCGGTGGCCCCCCAGCAGATTTCAATTCAGAGAAGAGCAACCGGAGGAGGGAGGCCCCTGTGGGATCAGAATTGCCAGTAGGTTTGGAGCAAGTGAAGCCAGACGCAGCTGGTGTCATCACTTCCTTCTTCCTGCTACCTTGCATGTAGATATGCAGCTCATAAGCCCAGGCAACCATGGAGGAAAGGCCAAGCAAAGGCCAGAATGGCCAGTCATCGGGCATCGCTGAGCAACTGAACTAACATTGGAAAACCCTATCACTGGAAAAACAAACTGCTATTCATTTGGGCCTCTGTTGGTCAAATATTCTGCTCTTTGTACCTGAAATCATTCCTCACTTAGGGCAAAGTTAACGAACCAGCAAGCGGTAGGTGTTGTCATGGAGATGTGAATGAAGAGCCTCTTTCTTCACAAATATCATACAGTGTTTTCATCAGACTCCTTAATGTTGGGAGCATTTGAAACCCTTGAGCTCTCAGTCAGTAATCAACCTCCTTCTTTCCTCAGCGTTGGTGACATTACACCATGAAGGTTATGAACACATGGTGTTCGGTGCCAGAGCTACCTATGGGGGTGTCCAGCCAGGAGGCTCTCAGCACACAAGTCTGTACTATAAGGGGTCTGGCCAACTTCGTGGCATGTGATCTATGGTTGCCTACGTCCCCATGCTTAGCAGGGCCCAACACTTGGTTTAACACTACATCTTGTAATTCTTCATCATTTTGAAGAGGGGCCCCACATTTTCCTTCTGCACTAGAATCTGAAAATGAGGAAGCTAGCCTGGTAAAAAGACTCTAACATACTAATGAGCCAAATCAGAAATATGGTGCCCATTTTGATTATCATACATCCAGCGAAATAAAAATTGATTACTTCCTGCTAAAGTACATAATATCTTCAAAGGAAAATCAAACTCTCCTCACAATGCTCCTCTTCTCTGTGAATTTATTTATTTTTTTGATACAAATGTATAAGACTTTAAAATTTTTTTTACCAAGGTATAAATTAACATACAATATTCTATTAGTTTAAATGTGTATGTTTTAAGGAGCAGCAGCAGACCCCACCCCACACTTTCAGACCAGCCCATTTGATAGCTTCTCTGTCTAGACTCACCATCAAAGGAAAACAAATAGTGCTATGGCATAATGATTTGTTTTATTATCTAAATTTTACAACTTCCAACAAACCCCAACAAGAATTTGTCCAATTTGGAAAAGAAAAAAGAAAACCAAAGTATGAATGAGAACTAATAAGAAGTGGGAAAGACTTCAGTTTGAAACTAGGGTGGGGGAATTGAAAACATTTCTTTTAATGTTTATTTTTGAGAGAGAGAGAGACACGGAATGTGAGAGGGGGATGGGCAGAAAGAGAGGGAAACACAGAATCCGAAGCAGGCTCCAGGCTCTGAGCTGTCAGCAGCTGTCTCAGAGCCTGAAGTGGGGCTCGAACTCACAAACTGTGAGATCAGGACTTGAGCTGAAGTTGGATGCTTAACTGACTGAGCCACCCAGGACACCCAGAATTGAAAAGATATTTTAAGCAAAGCTTTGTAATGTTTTCTGTGTGTTTTAGTTAGAGTTCAAACTCAGCTGCTATAACGAAGGAGAAAATATCAGTGGCCTAAACAAAGTGACAGTCAGGGTGCGATCAGTCCAGATGTGATTCACTGTCCTCCTTCTGTTAGTAACAAGCCTTGTGGTTCACGGTGGCTTGTGGTTCATGGTGTTGCTGCTCTAGCCCCCCCCCTGCCCCCCGCCCCAAGTTGCGTTCCAGTGACAGAGGAGGAGGAAGGCTCCCTCTTCCATTTTACAGAAATCTTAAGGCTTTTTTTCAAGGAACTACTCTCTTGGTTTTCCTCCTGCCCCATTGGTTGTGACATTTTATTCTATGTGCTGGTTCTTCTTTGTTTCCAACAAAGTTGTGTTGAAGGACCTTATAGCTTTGTCCTTGGTACTTTGCTTTTTGATTTTTCACCTCTATCTACACTTCTCCTTTTGCAGATTCATGGTTTTAGGCACCGTCTTCATGCCAACGACTCTCAAATATATATCTCCAACCTAGAACTTTCTCCTGAACTCCAGACTCCTCTAGCAAGTTACTTCGTCCACATCTCCACTTGGATGTCTAATGGACATCTTATACCCCTGACTACCTCCTGCAAATATGCTCTACCCACAGACTTTCTAGTTGATGGCATTGGCCAGGAAAGCCCTTTCTCCTGATATCCTCACTGTCCATTTTCTCACCTCCTTCAAGGCTGTGCTCAAGTGTCAGTTTTTCAATGAGACCTGCTTTGACCGCCCTATTGAACACAGCACCACACTCCCCTTCACCAATTGCTCTCCACCCCCTTGCTCTGCTCTCCCTTTTCTTTTTTCTATAGCATGCATGTATTACCTTTTCACATACTATATAACTTATATATATATATAACTTCTCATATGTTTATTGTTTGACTCCCACAACTAGAATATAAGCTCCAAATTAGCAAGGATCTTTGTCTCTTATTCACTGATGGATCCCAAGTTACTAGAACAGTGCCTGGCACTGAACAGATGCTCAATAAATATTTTTAAGTGAATGAATAGACAAAGAAGGCCATGCTTTGCAAGTCTCACATGCATACTTCACGTCCATTCCCTCCCATTTGCTGGAACCTGGTAACAGACCCATCCTACCAGCAAGAAACTGGAAAATATAGTTTTTGTTGGATGGTAATGTGCCTGGCTAAAGCTTCCAATACTAGAGAAAGAGGGGAGACTAATTGGGAGACAACTCACAGGCTCTATCACAGGGTCAAGGTTACCTTTACCCTCAGTGAATGTGAGTGACTAACATCATCCAGTCATGATTCGAAGCAAGTTAAAATATTAGGCTATGGTTATTGAATGTAGCAACTTCCCAAATTTGAACACAGCTAAACATATATAATTTTTATTACTAGAAAATGCTTCACCCTGGGGCGCCTGGGTGGCTTAGTCGGTTAAGTGTCCGACTTTCGCTTAGGTCATGATCTCGCGGTTCGTGGGTTCGAGCCCCGCGTCAGGCTCTGTGCTGACTGCCAGCTCGGAGCCTGGAGCCTGTTTCAGTCTGTGACTCCCTCTCTCTCTGACCCTCCCCCGCTCACGCTGTCTCTCTCTCTCTCTCTCCTAGAAATAAATAAAACATTAAAAAAAAATTAAAAAAAAAAAGAAAGAAAATGCTTCACCCTTTCTGTCTCTAAATAAATGTTGATATTTTAAGCATATCAGCTAGAAGCAGTGTTGAATTACCGCCTGTCCAGGGTGCCCCTTCATCTTGCTGCCTGATGGTGTCTGTAGGGAAAGCATCAGACTCCTGGTTATTGAACTCCTCCTGTGAAAGTCCGCATTATCAGCTTGCCAGAGTCCCACTCCATCAGGCCCAGGAGTCCCTGAAGAATGGACGGTGTCAGAAGAGAGAGATGAGAGAGCCAGGAGAATCTTTCTGGTCACCAGCCAGGCATCTCCTCACTGTCTGAGACTCAACTTTATCTTATGATTAAGTGTTTGGGGGAAGGCACAAAAGTGGCATTCTGATGATTAATTTTTTTGATCAGTAGAAACTTTCCAGAACATTGATATGCATAGGTGTCTGGGGAACATCCCAGAAGTGGCATTCAAATATGAACAGGATGTTTTTAGCATAGTAAAGGCAAAAGTTCTTTGTGAGCAAGGGTCAATAGCCTGTTTATCGCTTAATGGAAAGTATTAAGAAAAACAGGTTTTTCAGGAAACGCAATATTGCTCCTATAACCACAAAAGAAGACATCTAAACATTAGCCAGAGGGCTTATAGTTCCTATAACTTCATCCATGCCCAGGAATAGTACATCAGTCTGTACCAAAGTTATTATTTTATTAATGTAAACCTGAAAGCAATAACTGACCTTTTTGTGTCATTGATTACTCAGTTCTGATCACTATTTCCAGATTACTAAGCATCGGCATTTTTCCAAGCTACAACAATTTCCTTTACAAGGTGCAATCATCATACCAGGGCCAGAATAAGTCACTCCCGATAAATCACCAAGGTGCCTTGGGGGTCAGTGCTCAAGCAGAAACAATTGAGTGGGGGTGGATATTGGCTGTCATCTGATGGTAAGAGTTCATGCAAACTTACCTTAACCTCACAAGGAGTTTTTCTCAACTAGTGAGTTCAGAAATGGCTCCCGACATCAGCTCAAGTTCCACTGGACTTATTTCCATCTGCTTCCCTCTTCAATGTCCCATTGTTATGTTAGAGTCAACATTTTTTTCTTTTTTTTAGATAGAGAGAGGGAGAGGGGGTACACATGCTTGGGAGGAGCAGAGAGAGAGAAGGAGAAACTCCTAAGCAGGCTCCATGCTCAGTGGAGGATGGGGCAGCCCAACATGAGCTCAATCTCATGACCCTGAGATCATGACCTGAGTCAAAATCCAGAGTCAGATGCTCAACTGACGGAACCATCCCCCGGGCACCCGAGAGTTGACATTTATAATTAAACTCCCTATCGCCCATTACCTTCATCATTTTTCCCCAAGCAAGAAGAGTGTTTGGGCCCTAAACAGGGTAGTGGTGAATGTTGTCTCAAATTCATAAGCTATGTCTAGCTGATTCTGCCTTTCATTTCCCAAATGAGTCATCTAGAAAGTTCTGTCAAAAACTCATGCCTCCAGCCAGCCTACATGCTCTTAGACGATAATTTTCCCAAAAAAGTTAAAATCATGGCTCCTATACAGACATAGAAAGGAATACATGCCAAAGATTTTATAACTCATGAAGGAAACAGATTGTTGTTTATAACTAGCTCAAAAGAGAATTCTGAGAGCCCATGCATTTATAGATCAGGAATACTGAAATGGATATGCACATGGAGACAAGTCACCATCAGTGAGGATGGGAACAGGGAGGCCATCAACTAGGAAGGCTGCAGTTGGAGCAATTTTGCAGTTAAATGTCATTCGACATCTAAATGCCATGTGGAGGATGTGGTTCCCTGGGATGGAGAGGGCAGTTAACTGATTTCTATTGGACAGGACATAATCTGCATGTCTATAAACAAGATTCTCATTGCCTAACAATTGACAGAGTTGTGAAAGAACTTCCTCAAAATCTAAATCAGACACCCCAGAGAAGTTTCCTCATAGTCTCTCTGGATGATGCACAGGTTTCCATGAAGATATAATGTTCCCCTAAACTGCTCCATCTCTATTAGTTGTACTAAAACACAGGTTTTACGTCCTCCAGCTTCTAGAAAGTACATTATTGAGTCCATGTGGCCTTTCACATTGATAATAAACTCTTCCAATCTTTCAAGGTCCTCTTTAATCCAGCATCACTCTCTTTTATAACCACCTTTCATTCTAGGCAGGCCTGATCCCTCTCCTCAAGCCAAGCCAACACCCTCCCACACACTCTTCCATGTTTTCATGTCTTCCTCATCATCTAAATCTTTCTCATTTGATTGGCTCATTTCAAACTTTTTTTAGTTTTGCATTTATTATCTAAAGACTACAAATGAGACATATCTTGTTCTTTATTTGTTATTTTTTTATTTAAAAAAATTTTTTAACATTTATTTATTTTTGAGAGACGGAGAGACAGAACACAAGCAGGGGAGGTGCAGAGAGAGAGGGAAATGCAGAATCCAAAACAGGCTCCAGGCTCTGAGCTGTTAGCACAGAGCCTGACAGAGGCTTGAACCCACAAACTGTGAGATTGTGACCTGAGTTGTAGTCGGCCACTCAACCGACTGAGCCACCCAGGCGCCCCCCCCATCCTGATCTTTAACTATCAAAGTTATATCCTCTAGACTTTGATCGATGCTTTCATTCAAATATTTTATGAAGACCTTGTCTATGTGCCAGCCACCATCTATACTCTACGTCTAGGCACAGGAGATCAAGACATGAAAACCCTGACTTCCAAAATGCATGGGGAGAAACATACAATGAGCATACAGTAATTAGTTCTTTGAGACAAGTCGCTTTTGGAGAAAAGGAAGTGCACATAACCCAGATGCAGAATGTTACTGAAGGTTTCCTGGAGGACATGGCATCAGCCAAGTCTTAGTCAAGCAGAGAAGGGGGCAGAAGGAACTGGAACATAAGCACATATCACTCAATAAAATATCATCTATTTTTATCTTTTACAGTCATTACATACCTTGCTTCTACTACATAATAAAGTCCTTGTGGCCAGGGACACTTTTAAATCCTGTTGTACCTCATGGTATCTAACAAAGAACTTATTGAACACTTTGTAAAATTAAGGTTTGATCAATGACTGTCTTACATCCCTAAGTGGCCAATAATACTGTTTGATAAGAACTAAAGTTATTTAGGGGCTGTGAAATTTAATTCTTCCTTCCCATTAAGTAGATGAAACTGTAAATGCTGTGGTCCTTGAAGCACACTTGCGTTGGTGTATCCCTCCTACCACCCTGTGCCCTAAGCTAAATTCAAAGATCCAGCTAAAATTAGGATCAGACACTGCTATAACATGAAGGATGGTTTTGTAACCCTCTTTGTGTGTGCTTCCCTAGTTGCATTCAACCATGTACTTTTCTTACAATAAAAATGTAAAACCTTTTTATTTACTTTTTTAAACATTTATTTATTTATTTATTTAGCGAGCGAGCACGCAATGGGGAGGAGCAGAGAGGGAGGTAGAGAATCTTAAGCAGGCTACAAGCCAGGACCGAGCCCCATGCTGGGCTCCATCTCACCACCATGAGATCATGACTTGGGCCAAAACCAAGAGTCTCACCGATGTTTAACCACTGAGCCACCCAAGCACCCCTTAAACCGTTAAAAAAAAAAAAAAAAAAAAGGAACATCATGGGAGCATCTCGGTGGCTCAGGCAGTTAAGCTTCCAACTTCGGCTCAGGTCATGATGTCACGGCTCGTGGATTTGAGTCCAGTGCCTGGAGCCTGCTTCAGATTCTGTGTCTCCCTCTCTCTCTGCCCCTCCCCTGCTCATATTCTGTCTCTCTCTGAAAACAAAAACCAAATATTACAATTTTTTTTAAGACAAGGAAAATGATGTTAAAACATTGAGCACTATTCACAAAGCTCCTGTTTTCAAAAACAGTATTTGGGCTAACCGACGTACAGTTTTACACCCCTGGACCAGACAGAAGTTCAAAAAAGTTCCCCAAAAGGATATGAATAAAAATAACACCATAGGACCATCCTCCCTAGGCGGACCTCTACGGACAGCGAACCCAACTCCTAGCCCCGGGCGATTCCCTGGAGCCCCGCCTCTGAACCCGCCCCTCGCTGTACGCCGTAGCCGCGACTCCGCCCCTCTGTCGCGCTCGGGTCGCCGAGCCTGCTCGGTGTCCCCGCCAGCACAGGCACACGCGCGCGGGCACGCCCCTGAGCCCTCGCCACGTCCGTGCGTCCCTCCCAGCACCGTCCGGTCGTCGGGTTCGTCCCTGCCCGCCCCGCCCCCGGGCATCGGCCCCGCCCCCGGGCATCGGCCCCGCCCCCGGGCATCGGCCCCGCCCCCGGGCATCGGCCCCGCCCCCCGGGCATCGGCCCCGCCCCAGCTCGTGCGCGCGCAATCCGGCCCGCACCCAGAAGCCACGCCCTCGGTGACCTTGTGCCCGGTCCCCGACTCCAGCCCCGCACGCTCCCTGGCACCTCCCCCGCCCCCTGGGCGCGCGCCCTGCGTCCCCGAAAGCCCCACCCCCCGGCACGCGCCCGTCCCCCCAAAGCGCCACGTGTTCGCTGTTGGGCGGCGCTGGGGCCGAGCCGGGAAGATGTTCCTGCTGCCCCTTCCGGCTGCCGGGCGAGTCGTCGTCCGACGTCTGCGCGTGAAGCGTGTCTGGGGACGGGGTTTCGCCGCTGCCGACATGACGAAGGTGAGAGGCAGCCGTGGGAGTCCCCCTCGGGGCGACCGGAGCTTCGGGGCGGGTCGAGACCGCGGTGACCGGGCTTCTGTGCCAAGTTGCCAAAACCGGTTCAAAAGTTCCGTCTTTGCGGAGCGGGGCTTCGGCAGGGGCGGGGGGCGTTGGGTTGCCCGCCCCCCGGCCCCCTCCCCGGGCGTTCTCCGAGGCGTTCCCCGCACGCTGTGTGCCCAGGGTGCGCGCTTCCTTCTTCTGCTTGCGGGAGTGCTAGGATCCGTGTCCTGATTCGTGGTTTTGGCCAGGGTGGCTGTCACCGTAACTGGGTCGAAGCTCATGTTTCGTGAGGCGCAGCGTCCTCCAAGGCCCCAGCGGCGGCCAGTCTGGGGCCCCGACTCCCACCACCGCCTGCTGAAGTGCAGGAACAGGAAAACAGGTCCTCCGGGAGCCGATTGCCTCAAAGAGTTTCTGGAGGGGAAACAGTGTCTCTCTAGGGAAAAGGGCTTTGCACAGAGACCTTTTTTTTATCTTCGTGAAATTAAAGAGCGTCTTGCGGGAGAGAAACCTTTTCCATCTAATTAAAAATAAAAATGATGAAGGTCACTGTTGGGATGTGCAGGATCTGGAAGGGGGAATTGTTCGCTGGAAGTAGCACAGGCTTGGGAGTCATGCTTGAGAATCAGAAAGAATGGCCCTGGTGAGGAATATTCTAGATGGGGCTTGAGCCCAGGCCTCACACTGTATGGCAGGTGGCGGGGGGACCAGATACCTTGCTTTCCAATACTCTGCAACATCCTGCCCAGGTAGCAGCTGGGTCCTTCTCCTCAGATCCTCATGGGTTTCACCAAATACCAGGCGGTGGGCAGTCTTAGGAAAATTAGAACGTGGGAAAGTTGTGCCGAGGAAGCGGTGTTGTTGCTTTTGTGGGATTTGGGGATGGAAAAGAGAAAGGATGCTGTTTGGTCCAAGTACCAGTGTGATTTTGTGGAAAAGGTGAAGGACCGTCAGAGAAGGTAATTAGGATTCTTGCTCAGGTCTGTTACCGCACACGGACGGGTATGTTGCACCCGGTTTCTGTCTCCGGGTCTGTAGGAAGAAGGAGTACATGCATGTCCTTGTCCTTTCTGCCTCACGGAGTTGCCGTAAGGCGGAAAACATTTTAAAGTCAAAACTTGTGATGCAAAGGCAAATAGTGATTCCTAGGTTGACTTCCTTATTTCGGGTGTTGGGGGCTGGACAGGTAAGCTGCTGGTCCTGGGCACGGTGCTCTGCTCCTGCCCCTCCTGCCCCTCTGAGAAGATGCCTCCTTTTTCTTTTCTTCTCTTTCAGCCTGTGAGTTGGCCAGGGAGCTTATTTGTATTGGCAGGTGCAGCCGTTGGCTCCACTGTGATCCCATCCCAGGATAGCTGAGGTTCGCGTTTGAACATGGTGGGGAAGGGAAAACTTCCCTCTGCTCGGCTCGGTTCTGTTGGCTGGACCTGGGAATTAAATGGACATATGACAGATTAACAGGGAAAAGTGTACACAATTTTGTTTCGGATATTTTTACAAGTACATGGGAGTTTTCAAAGGGAAAATGAAGACCCAAAGTCCTTGAGACCTAAAAGCTTATATACCTTTTTAAACAATGAGAAACTGTGGGGATGTGGCCAAGGGGCTGGGGCCAGGGCAGTAAGCTATGTGACAGTGACAAGGAAGTATACGGGGGAAATTAGTGGAAGATAAGGGCTATTTAGCAGGTGTGTTGGTGTCGGTCCATTTTAATGTCAACTGCCAGTTTCTGGTGATAAGAATGTTCTCTTCTTGGGGCGCCTGGGTGGCTCAGTTGGTTAAGCGTCTGACTTTGGCTCAGGTCATGATCTCACGGTTCGTGGGTTTGAGCCCCGCGTCGGGCTCTGTGCTGACAGCTCAGAGCCTGAAGCCTGCTTCTGATTCTGTGTCACCCTCTCTCTCTGACCCTCCCCTGCTCATGCTGTCTCTCTCTCTCTCTCAAAAATAAATAAAACATTAAAAAAACCAAGGAATGTCTGGTACAGGGAGAATACCTGATGGGAATTTTTTTGCCCTGCTTTTAGGTAAAAAGTGGGGTGTCAGAGAGCCTTTCCTGCATCTGCTTTCTTTTCATGTGTCTTTAGTTCAAAATAATCAATATGCTCAAGTTGCATATTTTGGGGTGACATGTTCTGATCCCCTTTGAGGTCTAACTTGCTTAAAAGTGAGTTTGTTTTCTTACACAAAAACACCTTTCTACCTTTCTTTATTTGGAAGTAAAGGAAACTCTTTCTTTTGTGAAAGTCCTTTGTTGGCAGAGACCAGGAAGACCCAGGACAGGTAGTACTTAACAGTCTTGCTTTGGCAGGAATTTGAAACTTTTAGGCAGGATGGGAGTGTTGCTGACTGCCCAGTACCTGCTGTGTTTTTGTTTTTTTTTTTCAGCTTTGTCAACTTGAGGGGAACACAGTTTGGGTAGAATTATTTGCTGCTTCTGGAACATGGGGACTTCTGAGTCTCTCCCTAAAAGGGATCTACTGTAATTAATATTCATTTTTTTTCCCCCGCTTATTCTTTCTCAGGGTCTTGTTTTAGGAATCTATAGCAAAGAAAAAGAAGATGATATGCCACAGTTTACAAGCGCAGGAGAGAATTTCAATAAATTAGTGTCTGGAAAGTTGAGAGAAATTTTGAACATGTAAGTATTCACCTATGGGTTAGGGTTTTTAAAATGCCCTGAAATCAAATGAGAATTTATTTAAATGCTTTGTTAGTACATGAAAATGAAAGGAAGTACGTTGACTGGTATCTTCTCAGTGGAAGTGAAAGTATTTGTCCTGGAATGCAATTTGGTACTTTGCCTATTAGTAGGGGTGGGTGTACAATTCTGGGAAGTCAGGCTACTTCAGATCACAAACATATTATGAGAGACTGACCCAGAAAGATCTAGAAAGTACCAGATTTCCTCAGCCCACCTTCATCCTACCTGCCTGCCTTCCCACCAGCCCGCTTCCTCTAATGCTCCTTAGTATGGGGGACAATATGCCCCTGGGCTAGTTCATAACTGCTTAAGGGTGTCCCTCCTTTCTTGGCATGCCTTGAGTTTCAGGAGCCTCTCAGAGTCTCAAAGTGAATCACCTTGGGGTATAGCTGGATTACAGATTCTAATTCAGTAAATCTGGGTGGGGCCTATGATTGGAGCACTCTTGGCTTAGCTACAATTTAGAGAAGGTAGGGAAACATTGGAGTTTCTAAGTCCTTCTGAGCTGCAGACCTCACTTGGAAAAAAAGAGAAGGGTCAACATAAAGCCACTGCGAGTACATATTACTTGGATTACAGACAACCTAGCGGAATCTAATAGATGTAGCCTGATAATCATAGTAATTGTCTAATCACCGGGTAACAGAGCTTGCATCCCTTCTCAGTGACCCTTCCTTCACCAGTAGGCCACCTTCTCAAGTGCCGTGATTAACTCATCAATCCAGAAGCCGGCCTGTCAGAGTGCAGGACCACCTGGCCTTCCTGACCGTTAACTATCAGCTGCGGCACCAGGCATCCAGTCCTCTGGCTATAATTATGCTTTGCCACCTGCCTTGTTTTGAAATTGCCCAGTATCCCATCTGTATATAAGCCCCCACCCACGCCGGCAGCCTCCAGGCCGAGCGAGCGCCACAGTCAGCTCAGCCATGATGAAAGATGGGAGTTTCGGGCTGGCCTTCCTCCAGGGCTCCACTCTCCTCTGTAGTCACACATTACCCATCTATGGTGTCGCTTTCTATAGTTGTTTTCAAATAAATTTGTATGAAATCTAATGTGGAAGTCTGCTGAATAATTTTTGAGCTAGAATTGGAAGCTAGAAAAATCTAACCTGAAAGAATTCTGTATGCGGACAAAAGCATAAATGCAGCAAACTCACAGAAACAGCAGCGTATCACAATAAAGCTAAAAGTGAGTATATGTCACTGCCCAAAGGAGCAGAGCAAACTAGGTTTTTAAATATATTTCCTCTTGTTTTAGATCTGGACCTCCTCTGAAGGCAGGCAAAACCCGAACCTTTTATGGTCTGCATGAGGTAGGAGATGAAGATAAGGTTCATTTCGCAAAGCCTCAGTGAGCACCTCCTGAGTGCCATAGTCATGCAGAAACTTTCCTGTCAGATTGTATGCATGCTGTTATCGCCATATTAAGCCATAAATATTACTTAAATTTGACAGGCAGTTTGGCGTCAAATATTGCAGCATCTCTTGTATTCCTCAAACTATCGGCTTTCTTTATTCAATTTCCACAGAATTTCTTTCCTCAAATTGCATACAGTTATTTGCAGGATTATCCTCACTCTACCGTTTAAATACAGAAGTGATACATTTTTACCAAGATACAGGGTAAAAAAACGAAATAACTGAATTATACAGTGAGATTCCTATGCTGAGCTGAAGGTCATTGTGTGGGAGCTCATGTACCATTTCCGGCTCAAAAAGGATGTTTTAAAGACAGGAAGTGGAGGGGCACCTGGGTGGCTCAGTCGGTTAAACATCCGACTTCAGCTCAGGTCATGATCTCACAGTTCGTGGGTTCAGGCCCCGTGTCAGGCTGTGTGCTGACAGCTCGGAGCCTGGAGCCTGCTTCTGATTCTGTCTCCCTTTCTCTCTGCCCCTTCCCTGCTTTCTCTCACGTGGGAGCGCGCGTTCTCTCTCTCTCTCTCTCTCTCTCTCTCTCTCTCTCAAATAAATAAACATTAAAAAAAATCTTTTTAAAGACAGGAAGTGATTGATTTTGTGTGTGTGCTGAACAGGACTTTCCGAGCGTGGTGGTGGTCGGCCTCGGCCGAAAGACAGCTGCAGTTGATGACCAGGAAAACTGGCATGAAGGCAAAGAAAACATCAGAGCAGCTGTTGCAGGTCATTACCCTTGTGAAGTTTAAGGTTGATGGAGAGTCTTGAGGATGTTGTCTTTACATGGTCCCTTCCCCTCGTGTTGTCCTCCTAACTGTTCCCACCCCCACCACTGTCACAGAGAAAACCCTCATCTGAGTAAATATTCAGTTTCTTTTACATCGTATGCCCGGCCTTATGTTGGTTCCAGAAGGTTCACTTAGGGGATTTTAGTTTTGGTATTTCCATAACTAAAATCCCATAAGATTTGGAGCTTTCAGACCATTTCTTCACTCGTGTAGTAGGACCTTAGAGCTGTGTTTTACCAGAAAGTTACAGTGGAGTTTCTGCTTTTCGAAGTACTAACTTGGTGTTGCGCAACTTCTAAATGACATGGAATCCCCTTATTTACCAATAAGAGAAAGTGGCTGCAAAGTGCAGGGTGCTTGTTTATTACCAAAGGTGGGTGCCAGTCCCACTTGGCCATGTGCATGGTTTATGAGTCGAGGAAGATGCCACCGGGTCACTTCAAAGCTGAGCAGCAGAGTGAGGCCTTTACCACAGAGACTGTGGTTAAAGACGCTTTGAACGACACTGCTGAGGCGGCGCTAATTAGCTTCATTGATCTTTGGCTCTGTGAATTTCATCTGTGCTTGCTAAATCTACTCTCAAAGTTCACGGGGAGTGATCCGTTCATAGCTTTTATTTGCAACCTTTTCCTGACCTGGTCTTAATAAAATGCTGTGTTACTAATGGACTTCACTCAGTCCTTTGGCATTTTTAATCTGGCAAGCTCTTGGTGACTGGGAAGCTTCATCAGGAGACTAGTGTTTCTGAAGTAGTACGGGAACAGCAGCCACTTCTGAGGGCCTGCTCTGCCAGGAGCTAGGTGAGTTCTTTTATTTGTGAGTCTGTCTTCCATGACCCATGAGGTGTGTACACATCCTCACTTTACAGAAGGAGAAATGGAGGCTCAGAAAGGTCAAATGTCCGCTGGGATTTGAATCCCAGTCCTCTTTTCTCAGCACACAACCATGTCTCTGCGTTTCACTAGTGAGTAGCCTCTGATTGACTCCATTTTTCTGGTTCCTCTGTCTTTCTGAAGCTGGGTGCAGGCAGATTCAAGACCTGGAGATCTCTTCGGTGGAGGTGGATCCCTGTGGAGATGCACAGGCGGCTGCGGAAGGGGCGGTGCTTGGTCTCTATGAGTATGATGACCTGAAGCAGAAGAAGAAGGCCGTCGTATCGGCAAAGCTCCATGGAAGGTGATGGAACGAAGCCAGGCTCAGCGTTGCATTTATTGACATTCAGATAGTGGGACATTTGGATATGAGCAGATATGAGCTTTTCAGTCCGGGCACTACCACATGGCTCGTCTGTGACCTCCCCCATCCCCTTAGCCATTTTAAGAGTATGGTAGCTGTCCACGTTCTGCTCCTAGATTTCACCATGTGTACATTTTGACCCATGGCTTCCTATACCCTCCATGCATTCTGGTTACTAGGAAGCCAGACCAAGTTAGCTCTCTGAAGAGGGAGGGAATGAGGTCACAGATACGTCCCAGCAGTTTCCTTTTTTTTAATGTTTATTCATTTATTTATTTATTTTTGAGAGAGAGAGAGAGCATGATCCAGGAAGGGGGAGAGAGAGAATCCCAACCCGTCTCCATGCTGTCAGAGCACAACATGGGGCTTGAACTCACAAACCGTGAGATCATGACCTGAACTGAAGTCAGATACTCAACCGACTAAGCCATGCAGGTGCCCCCCAGCAGGTTTTGATATAAATAATTTCCATGTAGTCAGCATCTGTGGGCACTGAGTTAAATGCCAGGATACACAGAGGAAGGGCTATGGTCCTTGCCCTCGAGGTCTAGTGGGGAGACTCATTTCTCAGCCAACTTAATGAGCACCTGCTGTATTTCAGTCCTGTCCTGGGGTCTGGGAGATGAAGCCTCTCCTGTCAAGAACAGACAGAGGTGAGACCTTCAAGAGGTGGGGCTGTGAGGACACAGCCCGGGGCTTGGCAGCTGTGTTGGAATGGTTTGGAATGAGGGCCCCATGACCAGTTGGTCCGGCTTTGAATCCTGCCCACCCCACCCCCACCTACCGTCTGGGTAACCTCAATGGAGTGACTGCAGTCTCTGTTACACTTTCTTTGTTTCTTCAGTAGAGCTGTAATTCCAGCCTCCTAGGGCCTTTACAATGATTGAAGACACTGTCAAGTGTGTGGCACACGATAAACCCTCCAAACTACAAGCTGTTTGATCCATTTCTGTGCCACCTGTATTAGTTCCTATTGTGCATGAGAAGAGCTGGGGGGTGTCTGGGTGGCTCGGTCTGTTAAGCATCCTACTCTTGACTTCAGCTCAGATCATGAACTCACGGTTTGTGGGTTTGAGCCCTGTGTTAGGCTTTGTACTGACAGGAGCCTGCTTGGGATTCTCTCTCTGTCCCTCCCCTATGTGTGCTTGCTCTCTCTCTCTGTAAATAAATATATAAACTTAAAAAGAAGTGCTGGGATCGTGAAACACATATCCGTATCCTTTCTCGTAAAGCTGGTCCTTGCTGTTTGGTGCAGTGTTCAGAGCCCTGACCCAGGCACAAAGAAGGCAGAAAGGCCTTCACTTCCACTTCAGGACTTCGCAGTGTGCTTGTTCTACCATGAGCACTGGGGGCTGCATCATCCCTGGTGCAGTGAAGGAGGACAAAATGGGCCTTTGGAAATTTGGAAACCAACTCTGTCAGTGTGTGTTAGAGACCCATCATTCCACTCCTTGTTCGTGCACATGAAATGCAGAATGCTTACCACCTCTGACTCAGCTCGGCAAGGGCTGTGTTTTCTAGCTCTTTGTACCTGCCGCCCTGGGTCAGAGCACAGAGAATGATCCAGGTCCCATGTGTACATTTTGTGCCCGTAGTCTTTCTCTTTTGTTTTTATAGGGTAAGAGCCCTCCTAGCTGTGACATGGTCAGGGTCTTGACAGGTTGCCTCACAGTGACCTTCTGCTTTCCTCTACCAGTGGGGACCAGGAGGCCTGGCAGAAGGGAGTCCTCTTTGCTTCTGGGCAGAACTTGGCACGCCACCTGATGGAGACTCCAGCCAATGAGATGACACCAACCAGATTTGCTGAAATTATCGAGAGGAATCTCAAGAGTGCTAGTAGTAAAACAGAGGTCCACATCAGGTAATTCAGGGTCATCTCAGTTACCCCAAAAAGAAACCTTGTACCCATTCGGAGGTAGTCTTCATTTCCATCTCCCCACCCAGCCATCAGTTGGTGGACATTTGGGTGTTTCTACCTTCTGGATACCATGAATAATGTGGCTTTGAGCATTGATATCCATGTTTCTGTGTGTGCGTATGTTTTCATGTCTCTTACGTATGTACCTAGGAGTTGAATTGTTGGATCAGATTGCAACTCTGTTTAGTTTTTTGATGAATTTATGTATCTTGTTTTGGTGAATTATTTGTATCTTTTTTTTTTTTGACACAAGTAAAGAACACAGCATGCCTAAGTTGGCATGAAATGAGTATCTCTGCCTTGTAGATTCCTAAATTAGGTACCAGAGCTGGTTCCTGGGCAGCCTTGCATGGTCATCGTCAGCAGCTGGGCTGTGGGACGGACGCCAAAGCTACCCCTTCGGGTTCTGTTACCCTCTTGTGATCTCCCCATAACCCTGTAAGCAAAACAAGTCTGACCTTGGGGGAAATTCATGATTAAAATAAGTCAGCGGATATTTGTCTTACCTAAATAATTGTTTACTACCAGCGTTGTATCTCAGGGGAGCTTCCATTTAAAATATTCTTCAGTCCTTAATTGTGACTGGAGTTCCCATTATTCAGGAAAATCCCTATGGTCTAGATAGAGTGAATAAAAATGTGTAATTTACAGAAAACCCAGTACTTAGTGCTTGATAAGATACTTGGAACAGTTAGCATGTGTTTCATCTGTAGCAAGAGCTAGTTTCTCTGTAAAGGTGTCTTGGCGAAGACTTCCTTTTTTCCTCTGAGGGGACATCAGAGCTACTTTGTGTCAGCAAATAGCGTCTGTGTGGTTACACATCAGTGAAGGTGCCTCCTCTGTGCCTGGCAGTTGGGCACACGAAGATGAATGGTAGTGGTCCTTGCCTTCAAAGAAGTGAGGAGCTTATAGGAAGGAACAGGCAGGAGAATGGGGCCATACAGAGGATCCTGCAGGAGCAGGAGGGTTCTGGAAGAGTTGAAAAGTTTGCCAATGAAAAGTGTGCCTAAGCAGAGTCTGGAAGGTTCCTTGGAAGTTAGCAGATGGAGAGAGAGTGGTATGGGGCATTTCAGGTGCAGAAGCATGTATTTGGTGGCCCCTTGGAAACTGCAGAGTTCATAGCCCAGCCAGGGAGAGGATCAGCCAGAGCGGAAGTGGGTCACGCTGGCGGGTGTAACCCATTAAACTGAGGCACCTGCACCTAATGGCTCTAGTGTGGATGGGTGTGAATCAGAGAAATTCAGACAGGACTTCCAGAAGGACAGGACAGGATTTTTCGGTACTCGTCAAGTACTGAGTTCATGGTTAAAAAATACTGTGTTATATAGCCTTGCTGCTTTTGAAGTGTTTGTTTTGTTTTAACTGTCATCCCTCTGTCTTTATGTTCTTTTCCCTCTGGAGTCCAGCAGCCATCTCTCCATGACACAGCCCTAGTTTAATAGTTTTAACGAATGGGTAGGCAAGTGTGGGAGGAGCACTCTTTGGATATGGTTGTTTCTGTTTGGCCCGTAAGAGTGTAGAATTTCCCTCCTGGCCTGGTTACTGTGGCCAGAAATCAGTACAAATCTCTTTGTATCCCTTGCCTATGAGGAGTCGCGATATGGTATCTGTTTTCTCCTTGGCACAACAGACTGTTCCCATTAGATTACCCCCAGCGAGCCCGTGTTTGGTGAATAATTACTAGTTTTCCCATTTCAAGCAGACATCTCAAACTGTAGTTGAAACCGTGAGAAATAGTGTCACAACGTTGAAAAGATCAAATTCCAGCAATTCTAAAAAAGCAAAGAAAGGGGATACTTTAGTTCACTCATTGGAGTGTAGTTTGGGGGGGGGGTTCTTTTATTGGTTGGATTTTTTGTTTTTTTATTTTTTGTTGTTTTTAGAAATAACAAAAAATAATAATAAGGCACTGGACCCGTAACTGTTTTTAAGCACCTTTTATGGTTTCAGAGCCTTGCTAACTTTATCTTGCATTAAAACTTTAGATATGTGTGAGCAGATTAGGGGGAGCAAATCAAGTAATAAGCACTTATTGACTCTGTACTGTTATCTGACACTGTATTACGCACCATGGATGAACTCTCTTAGTAATTGTATAGCTAATCTTCTGACAGATGTATCTTTAACCTCATTTTATAGATGAGGAAATAGGCTCAGAATCAAGTGACTGGCTCAAGAATACATAGAAAGCAATTAGGATGTGATTGTTAAACGATTAATGTCTGTACATTTTAGGAGTTTTATAGATAGATGAGCTTTTTCGAGGCTGTTTTGAAATAGAGCTAACCAATTGTATTGACTTTTCACCTTTTCTGCCCTGTAGACCCAAATCTTGGATTGAGGAACAGGAAATGGGATCGTTCCTAAGTGTGGCCAAAGGATCTGATGAACCTCCAGTCTTCCTGGAAATTCACTACAGAGGCAGCCCCAATGCAGGCGAACCGCCCCTGGTGTTTGTTGGGAAGGGAATTACCTTTGACAGGTACCTCTTTATGCATCTCTCCTTTGTGTGTACTTGTGTTGTTTATGTAGTTTGCTTCAAAAACACAGTGTTTGGTCAAATCTTACATGTTAATTTAAATGTATTACTGTGTGTCAGAGATTCTATTAGACACTTTACACATGTTACCCCTGGTCCATCATCTGGGAGTTAGGTAGGCATTCTATGGGTAAGGAAGCTATGGCTTGGAGAGGTGAAATAATTTGCTCAGGGCCCCAAAACTGATACTAAGATTGGAAGTCAAACTTAGGTCTGTCTTTAAAATGACTTGATCTTTCCACTCTTCACTTTGATTCTCTCATATGGATATTAAAGACCCCTTGTGTGGATGTGAGGATGAAGCTGTTTGGATCATGCCACCTCCTGTTTGCCCTGCTTCATATTACTTTCTTTAACTGACCAGCCTGGCTTCCATTAAACCATAAGTATTCCTTAGAATTGGAAACTCTAATTATTTCAAGCAAGCAGCAACTGAGGTGGAGAAGATGGAAATAGGTCTGTATTTCTGGTATGAAGCATTGGCTGCTGAGTACTGATTTCAGGTATGCCCCTTAAGTGTGAGAGTTAAAAAGGATTACTTGACCCAAAACTACGGTGGATAAAACACGTGAGAGTTTTGTTTTGTTTTGTTTTGACTACGAGACTTCTCAGGGTATATAGAATGTAGCATTTTCTAAATTTTCTTTGGAGGGAATTTATTTCTCCGGAGACTCATGGTCTGTGGAAACTACTTTGGAAAATGCTACTACATGTCCATTAAACCTGGGTGTCTCCAGTACACCGCACAGCCATTCAGAAACTCTCTCTGATACATGAATGAACGCGGTCCTTACAGGAGGGTCCTGGGCACTGCGACGCCTGTCCTGGGCAGAGCTGGCTGCCAGCAGTCTTCCTTACGTTAGCCTCCTGTGTCTTCGGCCCACAGGTCCACCTTCTCTCCTTTGAAGCATTGGCCTCCAAACAATTATCAGTAAAAGATTCAAGGTCATACAATTCACAATATGTGTATTGATTTTTCAGTTTCATCCGTATGCTATTATACTTAAATGTCTATTCTAAAACACTACAGCAAATAAATTAGAGCACGAAAATGATGCTGTTTTTAATTATCTTGCTAATAATTTTAGGATGATGATTTTATGTTGTCTTGGGCTAATGTCTCGATGCAGCGTTAATGTTCAGTGTGAAGTTTATTATTAATTTAATTTCATACTTGAGTGTTTGCTAGGAGACTATTGAGCAAGGAGGCCTTTTTTTTTTTTTTTTTAAATGTTTTATTTATTTCTAGGAGAGAGAGAGAGAGCAGGGGAGGGTCAGAGAGAGAGGGAGTCACAGACTGAAACAGGCTCCAGGCTCTGAGCTCTGAGCTGGCAGTCAGCCCAGACCCCGACACGGGGCTCGAACCCACGAACTGCGAGATCATGACCTAAGCGAAAGTCGGACGCTTAACCGACTAAGCCACCCAGGTGCCCCGCAAGGAGGCCTTGTTAAAGTAGAAAGCTTCCTTGCAGGATTGATGGGCTCAGCTAAAGATAGGGAAGGAGGGGGTAGTGCGGCAGGGAGCCCAGGGAGCTGGGCAGGGGAAGGACGAGGGAGCCCCTGGAGCTGCAAAGAGCACCTACAGCAGAACCACACAGGGAAGAGTACGTAGTGGCTGGAGAGGTCAGCAGAGCTGGGTCCTCTTGGGCCTGGTGGCATTTTGGACTTGGCTGTAAGAACGATATGAAGTAACTGAAGGGTTTCTAGCTGAGACAAAGGATGACATGGGATTTATGTATGTAGTGAAATCCATGCTTGAAATACTCAGTTCAAGGAGTATGCCTATCTAACAAATAGGCATCACCCTGCACCAGCCCCCGCTCCTGTGAAACAGAACCCTCCTTCACCCTGAACCCCGGCTGGGTGCATTTTGCAGGCGTCCCTTCCCCACCCCTGCCTCAGGCCACCAGTCATCTCTGCACAGCTGTGGATGAGTGTTTCTTGTTCCAGAAATTCATTTTCATGGGATCTTTTCAAGTCTGCCTTCTTTCTCTCTGCATCATGTCTGTGACATTCAATCACGTTGGTGACATTAGTAATTGGTTCCCTTTTATCACTGGGTTGTACCTTATGTGGAAACACCAAAACATATTCATTGTAACTGTGTGTTTCACTTTATGCGGAGTGAAGGAACCCCTGCAGAGTGGTGGTGCCATTTCGCATTCCTGCACACAGATCCGACGTGTCCGCCCCAGCCTCTGATACTGCCATTCTCTGCTTCTAGCTGTTCCCGGGGCTGTGTGGCGGTAGCTCTGGGATTCATTTTGAGTTTGATTAGTTCCCCAGTGACTAATGGTGCTTAGCATTCTCACTGTGCCTCCTGGCTGTTGGTATATCTTTAGTGAAGTGTCTGTTCAGATTTTTCACCTTTTTTTTTTTTAATAGAACTGTTTCTCATAATGAGTTAGAATTTATACATTGTATACATAGTGGTATTCTAGATACAAACCCTTTGTTGGATCAGTATTTTAAAGGCATCTTTTTTCCCCCACTCTGAGGGCCTGCCTTTTCATTTTTTAAGTGACTTCTTTTGAAGAGCAGTTTTAGTTTTGATGAAGTGTAATTTATCAATTTTTCATGCTTTTGTTGCCCTGTTTAAGAAATTATTGCCAGTGCCCAGGTCTGTGTTTTCTTCTCTAAGTGTTACGGTTTTAGCATTTAAGGTATAATCCTTTTTGAATTTTTGTGTATACTGTGTAAAGCATTGCATTTTTTTTCTTTCCATATGGATGTCTTTTTGTTGCAGACCTGTCTCTTCGAAAGACTGTCCATTCTCCATTGAACTACCTTGCACCATTGTTAAATCAGTCAACCATATAATTGTGGGTCTAACTGTGGTCTCTGTGTCCTTTCCCCAGGACCTTGTGACCAAGTGTTTAATGAGTACAGCTTTGTCTTGAAATGGAGTACTATGAGCTCTCCAGTTCTTTTTCAAGATTCTTTTGGCCTCATCATTTGCATTTACATGTCAATTTTAGAATCCGCTTGTGATTTTTACACACACACACACACACACACACACACACACACACAGAAAGAGAGAAAGCCTGCTGGGATGTTGGTTGAGATAGATATTTTTTATTTTGGTAAAGATGGTAGTTGTGTGGGTTATGAAGTGAAGGGGGTAGTAAGACTGGTATAGGGAGACCTTAACATACAGGAGCTGCAGCAGATATCCCAATGACGTGATGGTGTCCTCATCAAGGTGGATTCAGTAGAAAAGCAATGGGTGGATTTGAGAGCAGTCTAAAAGGTGAGCTGTGAGAACTGCTGCTCTTTGGTGGCTGCTTGGAACTGTGGGCCTATGAGTGGAAGGGGAGAAGGATGTGGTGAGTAGACAATGGCCTCCTGTGCCAGTGTGTTCCCTTTGCCCCCGTGGAGTTCTCCCGGGGCTTCTTGGACCGAGAGTGTATTTCTTTTATCCTGAGCCAGTGGGTCATCTTTATTTCTACGTGTAGTTGACAGCCATCTTATTATCCAGAGCTGCTGAGAGGAGTGAGAATTAGGACCTGATCTCTGTGGAAAGCAGACCTCAGTGCAGGGAATAGACTCCGGAGCCGCCAGGCCAGCAGCAGCTCTCAGAACTCACAGAACCCCGGCTCTGAGCCCAGCCTGCGAAGCGTGTGGCTTCCGGACTCTTGCAGACTAGAGGCAGAGAAGTCGCTAGGTAGTTCGAGAAGCCTGTTTGGGGGAGTAGTTTGGGTTTTGTGCTGACTGAAACCCTTCTTCGGCTCTTGGGTTTGAGCACTGCCTTTAAGGCTTCTGGTGAGCATCTAGTTATGCCTCTGCCTGATTTGGGTTGTGTTTTGCAGTCAGCAGGATGTAGTGCCCCCTAGGGGTGTCGGAAGGAATTGTCCTTCTGTGGCTTGAGAGGGATCCTCTCAGTCTTCTGAGCTTGTTGGCTTTCCTTACCAGTGTGTGACCCTCAGGTTCAGTAAGTTGACTGATTCATAAGATTTGCTGAAAAGACAAATATCTATGTGGGTGTCAGGAGTTAATGAGCTAATACAGAGATGGGATTTGAGCAGCACCAATTGCTGGATGCAGTAATGGCTCCACTGACTGCTTACATTTCCTTCAACAAGAAACAAAATGGGCTAGGATACCCATTGGTATTTTTATAAAGACTGCAGTATCATCTTTTAAAATGTTGCAGTCTTTCGGATTCTCAGTTTAGAAACTTGAATTTTCTTTGTCAGGTAGTTGGTGCCTCAGCTTATATATTCTTTGTTAAAGTGATTTGAGCCCTCTCTTCGCCACTGACATGGCTGCTGTCCTTCCCCCCACAGCGGCGGCATCTCCATCAAGGCCTCTGCGAACATGGACCTCATGAGGGCTGACATGGGAGGAGCTGCCACCATCTGCTCAGCCATCGTGTCTGCTGCCAAGCTTAACCTACCCATTAACCTCGTAGGTGAGGGGGCGACGGGGCTTGTCCTGAAGAGTTCTGGAATCCAATCAAATGGCAGACCAGGCAGCAAACATAGTTTCGTCTAACCTGAGAAAAATCAAGAAATGTTTTTTTTTTAAGATTTAATTAATTAGTTAATTAATCTAGAGAGTGAGTGAAGGAGGGGCAGAGAGAAAGGGAAGAGAATCCCAAGCAGGTTCATGCTTAGCATGGAGCTCAGTGAGGGGCTCGATCTCACGACCATGACTTCATGACCTGAGCCGATATCAAGAGTCGGCCACTTAACTGACTGAGCTTAACCAACAGCTGCCCCAAGAAATGGTTTGTAAATAGCTTTTCCTCAAGCAGAAGCTGGTATCTAAGTGTTTTCTTCTCTGAACTGATGGAGTTAAATGTGTTTTGCGGTCGTGGGCCATAGCTAGAATTGAGTTTTTGTACTTTGTAGAGTAGTGGTTAGCAGTCAGAGCACACATGTGGGGCTTGCAACTTACTCCGGTGAAAACTGCTAAGTGGAAGAGCACCTCCAGCTCATTCGGGGATGACCTCAGGCTCAGGGCTGATTACGTGGCTTGAAGTACAGAAAAAGCCTAGGACACAAAAAGTGTTCTGTCCACAGCCACTCTGTGTCATTCAGGACGACAGACACACTGCTGGGGGCTTGCTGTCTCAGAGGAGTGTGGGGATGGGGTGGGGTGGGGGGGCTTAGGTTAAATGATTGCTCGGTGTCCCATCCGTCGTGGTTTATACCAAGGGAAGGTGAACTTGCAAGTTAGGTCTGTTTCACATGTGCCCTCGCCCCTCCCACCAACACCCTCGTCCTATTTTGCCGAACTTTTGAAAGTGAGTCGCAGACTTGCCATGTGACCCCTGAGTGCTACAGCACGTGTCCGTCTGCTAAGAACAAGGACATCCTGAGCAACGATGTCCCTGAGCAGCCTTCTCATTTCCAGGGATTGATACCATCCCTGATTCAGACTTCCCAGTTACCCACAAAAATGTTCATTTTGTACACACACGCACACACATATTTTTAGTTTTGAAGTCTAAGAGCCAGTTAAGGATCACACATTACATGTGGTTGCCGTGTCTCCAAGTTTTTTCTATTTTGGAACCTTTTTCCTCCCCTTTCCTTTTTTCTTTCATGATATTGGCAGTTTTGAAGGGTTCAGGCTTGTCTTGTAATGGTCCACAGTTTGGATTTTTTGGGTTGTGTCCTCAGGATGGAATCAGATTAGACTCCTTGATATGAAGCCTACATGAGTGACATGCACTTCCTGGTGCTGGTGCACATGATGTCAGTTGGGTCCCTGGTGATGCTAAATTTGATCACCTGCTTAAGGTGATGTCTCTGGCATGCTTCTGATAGCCCACCAGTGGCCTCGGTCCTTTGGGGGGTGAGTTTGGACCCGGCACATTTCCATGTTCATTCATCTATGCTTTTCCAATAGGTTTGGCCCCTCTCTGTGAAAACATGCCCAGCGGCAAGGCCAACAAGCCTGGGGATGTCGTTAAAGCGAAGAATGGGAAGACCATACAGGTATGTGGGTGGAAAACAGCCGTCCCCATTCGGGTGTTCCGAAAGGAATCCCCAGTGGCCAGATAAACACACCTGACGGGAAGCAGAGCATGGGCTCAGTTTAGAGGAGGATGGTGTCTTTATTGCAAGTGGCTTTTCATGCAGTCAGAAGTATTTTATGGGGAATTTTAAGAACATTTTCCCTGTCTTACTGTTCCTCCTGTGTGCTGTACACACACATTGCCACATGTCTGCAGCAGGCCCAGCAGGGCAGGAAAGCCAGAGCTGTCCTTAGCTGTGCCATGATTAACGCTTTCCATTTTGGTGTTCAGGCGGAACACACCGTCCTGAGTCATGGGCTCTGCACTCCTGGGGGTGTGGCAGCGGGTTCTCTGCTGGGGCACCTGCATGCGCGCACTGCCCGTGAGGCCTGGGCCTCTGTTTAAAAGTAGGGAACATGGTACGTGTGAAGTTGCTGAAGTGGCAAAGAGTTCTGTCTGGAGATCTGAGCTGACTCTTCACTATTAAACTCTTTAGCCTCATTGTTTTCAGAATTCTTAAAATGTCCCTTTTTCCTGTGAGAAACTTATTGGTAAAATGGAGCAGACATTTTCTATTTACTCCTCCTTCCAAACTTGTGAATGAGCATTTGGTCATCAGCTCTGGTACACAGATTATTAAAACATATTTGCTCTTCAGATTAAATACGTTCCTTTTCTGATTAAAGCATGTTTTGATACCTAGTGACAGATGTCACGCTAGCTTTTCTCACGTTTAAGGTGAACAGTGTTGTGTCTAGTTTTGATATTACTTGTAGTTTGATATCCCTTCTTTTTTTTGACCCTTCTCTTTGCAGATTGATAACACGGATGCGGAAGGGAGGCTCATACTGGCCGATGCACTTTGTTACGCGCACACCTTTAACCCAAAGGTCATCATCAATGCCGCCACCCTAACAGGTCAGACAGCCTGCTTTTCCTGCCTTTGTTCGAAGAAAGCCATATCTGTTGGTGTCGGCTGCACACATTAACTCAGGGTGTGATTTTGCTGAAAGTGGGCTCGTGCCACTTGCATTCAGACATCTTTCACCAAAGGAATTGTTCTGCAGCTTAAGCTGTTTTGAACATTAGATTTGTGGTTTTAAAACATTTCAGGCCTTACCTCTAAAAAAAAAAAAAAGAAAGAAAGAAAGAAAAAAAAGAACAAGTGGATTATATCAGCCCACCCAGAGCGACATCTAAAAATGACACGAGACGTTTTGTGGTGTGATTGCTATTTGATACAGATCTGAAAGGATTACCGATAAATCCCCAAATCAGTAGCTGCTTATATTAATCATAATGGATCTGATGCCAGCTGAGTTGTCAGAACTTTTTGATGTTATAAAGAAACAAAAAATGTTGTGGGGGGTGGGTAGGAAGGTCCTCATTTAACAGAGGCCCTGCTGTGTGATGTGCCGTGTGAAGCCTGAGCTCAAAGGCTGACTCAGGTTGTCTCCCGCTTAACGGTCGTTCAGCCTTGGGCAAGTTACCTGACTCCCTGGAGCATCAGTGCTGGGACGAGTGCGTTTGCCTGGCAGACTTGTGGGGATTGGGAGGAGCTTTCAGAAAGCCTCCTGAATACAGCGCCCGCACCGCACCCCACCCCGCACGTGGCGGGCACTGGGAGGAGGGGGCTGGAGCATCACCGCTCTGGAGAGTAACAGCTTCATCCCGAAGGGGTGGCAGCAGGCACTGTCTTGCTGCAGAAAGCAAATTTAAGAGTCTTTCAGCCAAGAGTTCTCTTGACAGGGACTCATTCTGTTTCTGCCTCTTCGAAGATTAAAATTCAGATCATTTTTCATGCTTTGGTTTTTCTTCTGATCACGTGAGCCTTTACTTTAGAAGAAATCAGTTCACGTTTTCCCTTTTATGTGGCTCTGAACAACAGCGCATAGATTTATTGGGTGGGAGTCCATTTTTTAATGGACTGTAGTATTATTGTGGTCTTTTATTTCCCTGTTTGATGTAGCAAGTGTGAGCTGGGGGTTAGAGGTGCTGAGGCTGGTGTTTGGAGGGCAGCAGTGAGTTGGGTGGTAGTGCACCCTTTCTATAAGTGAGGAAGCACAACCCCCTCCCTTATTTTCCTAGTCTGAGGGTGAGAAAAATGGCCCCAGGTAGCTGAGAGCGAGCTGGTGGGTGAGCCTGTACACTGCCTGGGTGTTGGTCTGTTCTGGCTGGGCTCCCCACACAGTGACTGAGCCCCCTCTGAGTTCCAGTAGCTGTGATCAAAGGGGACAGTAAGAAACACTTTGCAACACCAGGTTCATGGTGGGAGGAGGTACACAGTCTTCAGAGATAGAGGACCTGATTTTAAAATTTGTCCTGCATCTTAACAGTATGTGATTTTGGACAAGACCTCGGTTGTCTCATCTGTAAAAGGGGTATGGTAGCACCTCATTAACAAGAGTTGTTTCTGTGCCGGTGGGGTGAGATGATAGGAGTTGATGCCCCTGGCCTGGCAGACGCTGAGGCAGTGTTACTGTCCTTGAAAAAGGAGGCCTGTACCAGCCTGTAGGAATGGTGGTGGTGTGTTCAGTGGATGGACCATTCGCTCACGCTACCTGTTTTTATTTCATTTCATTTTTCTAACGCATCTTTGTGATTTGGGATGGAGCAAGAGGGGTGACATCCTTAGAGCTTTGATGTTTCTGGAAGACCATGACAGTTCTGGTAACTTGATCACTTAGCACCTCAATATACGGCTCCACATGGGCCTTGGAAAAGAAAATGGAAAATATGACTCTGCTATTGGTAATTCTGAAATTGGTGATGGTACCAATTTCCGTACCAAGTTCTGTAATGATGTAAAAAATAGATCATTTTTGGGGCGCCTGGGTGGCTCAGTTGGTTAAGCGTCCAACTTTGGCTCAGGTCACGATCTCATAGTCTGTAGGTTCGAGCCCCGCATCAGGCTCTGTGCTGACAGCTCAGAGCCTGGAGCCTGCTTCAGATTCTGTGTCTCCCTCCCTCTCTGCCCCTCCCCTGCTCGCTCTGTCTCTCAAAAATAAATGAATGTTAAAAAAAAATCTTAAAAATTAAAAAAAAAAGGAAAATAGGTCATTTTCTAAAGTAAGTAATAGAGTTAGCTTCAGAGCCTTGATGTCATTTGGATATTAACTATTTATGTCTGTCACTTCCTGTTCCTTTAGTGGAAGATACCACATTCTTATTTGAGAGTCAGGCATCTTGTTTGAGAACCGCTGAGTGAGCTGGGATCTGAGCAGAGGCACCACTGGGTGGAGGAGGGAAGGAAGAGCATCCCAGTGGAGGGCATCCTTTACTTTGGGGCTTGTGGGGCAACAGTGAGTGGGACTGAGGAGAGCACACTGGGGCTGGGGCGGGCACACAAGGCCAACATTCTAGGAGGTGCCAGACCCCGGCTCGGCCTTGGCGTGTTACTGGGTTTTGTCCTGAGCCAAGTCCAGCGGGAAACTCTGGGGACAATGAGGTCATGTTTGTACCGTGAAAGGGCCCGTGCTGGCCGTGTGCGGAATGCACTGGAGAGGGGCGAGGTGCCTGGCAGGCCAGCGAGGCCGGTGAGCAGTGCGTGCTTACTGACTTTTGTGGACGTGTGAGCGTGTGTTAGGATGAATGTTGTAGTGTCTGCAGATGGCTTCAAAATAATCTGTTGCGCAGGATGGGAGTGGGGTAGGGGGTATGGATGAAACACGCTTGCCCAAGAGTTGGTTACTGTTGATACTGGCTGATGGGTATCTGTGCATGTATTGTACTATTCTCTTCGTGTATATTTGGACATTTCCACAAGTCTCTGTTTTTTGTTTTAAAGACCATTATTACTGTAGTCCGGTCAGTGGATGAGGGTGGTGGCAGTCGTGGTAGAGAGCACTGGATAGGTTTGAGAGAGAGTTGGGAGGTAGAGAGTCACAAAACCTGAAGGAACAAATGACCCAGGCAGACCTGAGTTACCCAAATGTCATGCAGAATTATGGGTTTTTACATATGGGTCACCAGTTTTTGTTTTAAATTGCCAATTGTTCAAAATTCCTTGTTATTAACCAATTATTAATGTAGTTTGTCATGTTTTGGAAAAAGTGTACAATCCAGTGCCCTCATGGCACAGAGTAATCGGATACTAAAGTACTGTTGTCTTTCCTGGAGAGTCAGCTTATTCGTGGCGAGGGTGTGGCCCGTGGGCTGACCAAGATTAACAAAATGAAATGATGCCGGGGCGCCTGGGTGGCTTAGTCGGTTAAGTGTCCGACTTTCGCTTAGGTCATGATCTCGCGGTTCATGGGTTCGAGCCCCGTGTCGGGCTCTGTGCTGACTGCCGGCTCAGAGCCTGGAGCCTGTTTCAATCTGTGACTCCCTCTCTCTCTGACCCTCCCCCGCTCACGCTGTCTCTGTCTCTCTCTCCTAGAAATAAATAAAACATTAAAAAAAAAATTTAAAAAAAAAAAAAATGAAATGATGCCTCTAAGTTTTCTTTTCTTTTTTTTTCCCTTTTTTCTTTTTAAGTTTACATCCAAGCTAGTTAGCATATAGTACAATGATTTCAGGAGTAGATCCTTAATGCCCCTTACCCATTTAGCCCATCCTCCCCCACAACCCCTCCAGTGACCCTGTATATTTAAGAGTCTCTTATGTTTTGTCCCCCTCCCTGTTTTTGTATTATTTTTGCTTCCCTTATGTTCATGTTTTGTATCTTAAATTCCTCATGAGTGAAGTCACGATACTTGTCTTTCTTTGACTAATTTCACTTAGCATAATACTCTCTAGTTCCACCCATGTCATTGCAAATGGCAAGATTTCATTCTTTTTGATTGCCGAGTAATACTCCATTGTATATATATCACATCTTCTTTATCCAGTCATCCATCAGTGGACATAAGGGTTCTTTCCATACTTTGGCTATTGTCGATAGCACTGCTATAACATTGGGATGCATGTGCCCCTTCAGAACAGCACACCTGTATTCCTTGGATAAATAGCAGTAGTGCAGTTGCTGGGTTATAGCGTAGTTCTATTTTTAATTTTTTGAGGAACCTCCATACTGTTTTCCAGAGTAGCTGCACCAGTTTGCATTCCCACCAGCAGTGCACTCTTTCTCCACAGCCTCACCAACATCTGTCGTGGCCTGAGTTGTTAATGTTAGCCATTCTGACTGGAGTAAGGTGGTATCTCATTATAGTTTTAATTTGTATTTCCCTGATAATGAGTGATGTTGAGTGTTTTTTTAATGTGTCCGCTTGCCATCTGGATGTCATCTTTGGAGAAGTGACTATGCATGTCTTTTGCCCATTTCTTCATTGGATTGTTTTTTGGGTGTTAAGTTTGATAAGTTCTTTATAGATTTTGGATACTAATCCTTTATCTGATAATGTCGTTTGCATATATCTTCTACCATTCTGTCAGTTGGCTTTTAGTTTTGCTGATTGTTTCCTTGACTGCGCAGAAGCTTTTATTTTGATGAGGACCCAATAGTTCATTTTTGCCTTTGTTTCCCCTAGAGACGTGTTGAGTAAGAAGTTGCTGCGGCTGATGTCAAAGAGGTTTTTGCCTGCTTTCTCCTTCGAATTTTGATGGCTTCCTGTCTTACGTTGAAGTTTTTCATCCATTTTGAGTTTATGGTGTAAGAAAGTGGTCTAGGTTCATTTTTATGTATGTCGCTGTCCAGCTTTCCTAGCACCATTTGCTGAAGAGACTGTCTTTATTCCATTGGATATTCTTTCCTGCTTTGTCAAAGTTTTTTTTTTTTTAAATGTTTTTTTATTTATTTCTAGGAGAGAGAGAGAGAGACAGCGTGAGCAGGGGAGGGTCAGAGAGAGAGGGAGTCACAGACTGAAACAGGCTCCAGGCTCTGAGCTGGCAGTCAGCACAGAGCCCGACGCGGGGCTCGAACCCACGAACCGCGAGATCAAGACCTAAGCGAAAGTCGGACGCTTAACCGACTAAGCCACCCAGGCGCCCCTGCTTTGTCAAAGATTTGTTGGCTAGATGTTTGTTGGTCCATTTCTGGGTTCTCTATTTTGTTCCATTGATCTGAGTGTCTGTTTTTGTGCCAGTGCCATACTGGCTTGATGACTACAGCTTTGTAATACAGCTTGAAGTCTGGGATTGTGATGCCTCCTGCTTTGGTTTTCTTTTTTAGGATTGCTTCGGCTATTTGGGGTCTTTTCTGGCTCCATACAAATTTTAGGATTGTTTGTTCTAGCTCTGTGAAGAATGCTGTTGTTATTTGGTAGGGATTACTAAGCTTTATTTCTTAAGTCAGAGATGTGTGCAAATACCACAAACATGCAGGGGTAAGGAATCACTCATTGGCGTGTCATAACGGCCCCTAATCCCAACTGTGAAGAAATGGAAGAATATGGAAAGTTTTGTTTATTGTCAAAAACTTTACAAAACAATGTATATAATTCTGTCTTCAAGCTTCAGTTTTTCGTGAGGGAGGTGCTAACAAACAGTCCATGCAAAGCCACCTTGCAAAGCCACAGTTAAGGATTAAGGAGCAGCCTTGTGGGGATGAGCACTGGGTGTTATATGGAAACCATTTTGACAATAAACTATTTGTAAGGAAAAAAAAAAAAAGGATTAAGGAGCAGCCTGGACATGCCTTGTGTTACAGGTAGCAGGTGCCACCTTGTGAAAATTACAGAATGTCCCTCTTCTTCTGTGGTGTCTCTTCTGGTGTCCTGTGCGTGTCCTAGTACTGGATGGTACTGGGGTGGTACGGAGCTCCTGGGTGCCAGGCAGTATGCTAGGCCTTGTGGGAATACTTAGGAACGAATGTGATCCCTGCCCTAGAGCTCGCAGCCAGGACCAGGGAGGTAACAAAAGTGCCCAGAGCTGATACCAGCACCAGAGAAGGCACCACTCACCTGCAGCATCTTCTTGTGATTGGCATTCAGGAATGTGTGCCCACAAAACCTGGAAATCTGGATTTCTAACTTCATTTAAAAATATATTAAAGTAAAAAGGGAAGTCTTCCAAGGTGATGCAACTTTGTTGGAGAAGGAAATGAAGATGAAACTAAGTATGATAAAATAAGAACACTTTTTTCCAAAAAAAGGAAAGACAGATGTGATTAGAAATGTTTTTTCTAATAGAGGAATTAGAGATGTCTAAATGCTCCATAAAAGGTAAATTATGATATTTGTACCCAGTGGACTTTTAAAATCATTAGAACTACTTTCTTTTTTAATTTTTAAAAATATTTATTTTTGAGAGAGAGAGAGAGAGCAGGGGAGGGGCAGAGAGAAAGGGAGACAGAGACTCTGAAGCAGGCTCCAGGCTCTGAGCTGTCAGCACAGAGCCCAATGTGGGGCTTGAACTCAAGAACCATGAGATCATGACCTGAGCTGAAGTCAGACGCTTAACTGAACCACCCAGGCGCCTCATTAAAACTACTTTCTAATGTTTGTTTATAAAAGAGGGATAAATGTTTAAATTTTTTTTTAAGTTTATTTATTTTGAGAGAGAGAGCACAAACGAGGGAGGAACAGAGAGAGAGAGAGAGAGAGAGAGAGAGCGCATCCCAAGCAGGCTCTACAGTAGCAGCTCAGAGCCTGATGAGGGGCTTGAGCTCAGGAACTGTGAGATCATGACCTAAGCCGCAATCAGGAGTCAGATGCTTAACCAACTGAGCCACCAACGCGTCCCATGAGGAATAAATGTTTAAAGCATAAGAGGAAAAACCCATACTTGGACATGAACAGTATGGTCTTTTGTTCTTATTTTAAAGTTTAGAAAAAATCTGGAAGGAAATATTTAAAATATGTAATGGTTATGCTGAGGATGAGATTTTTGGTGATATTTGGTATTGTTTCCCTTGTTACACATTCCTTAATCATTGAAGGTGACGTCTAGTTGAGGAACTAGGAAGATACTAAGTGTATACAGTAAAGATTTCCCAAGGGTATCTTATTTGAAAAAGAAGCATACATGAAAATCAAATTAAAGGCAGATGTTTTGGTTTGAGCAGCAGAGAAACGCATCATGTGCCTGAAGACACTGAACATGACCTCTGAGGGCTTGTGCTTACAGGTGCCATGGACATAGCTCTGGGGTCCGGTGCCACTGGGGTCTTTACCAATTCGTCCTGGCTGTGGAACAGACTATTTGAGGTAGGAATAATATGTAGACACAAAAATCACTGCAATGATTATTCTAATTAAATCTAAATTGTTCTTTCTTTAACCCCTATGTGACCTAGTAATTTTTATGTCCTAGGTTTGCCTCTGAATTGAAAATACAGTATGTTCTGTTCAGTGTGCTTTGGGTTCTCTATAAACGTTCCGATAGTATAGGTATGATACCTTCTCCTGTGGCCTCAGACTGATGTGAAAGTGACTCGAACACCATAGCCGTTGTGTAGAATCCCTGAGGTAGAAAAGGTTTTGAGGACAGCTTTGTAAGGGAAAGGGTGGCCTTTAGTGAATATGTGTCCTGAGTAAACAGGGCTGGTCCTGGTCGATTAGTGGGCGTGGGCGGTGAGAAGTACCTCTTTGTCCTCTGCCTCCTCCACACCCCTTCCGCAGGCAGTCTCGGTCACCCCTCCCCCACGCCTCCCCCACCGCCTGTGGCTTCCCCAGCAACACCACGCAGCCTCCGGGAGGCGGCGCCCCGCTCCGGCCTCTCGGGGACACCCCACTCTCAGCTTCTGTGATCATCTCTTTGGTTCCCTTCTTCACCGACTTCTGTTTCAGCCTCCTTCGCCAGTCTTTTCCTTTGCCGGCCCCTGTGGTGGGTGTTCATTCCTAGGCTGCATGCTCTTCGCCGCCTTCACGGGGGAGCCCGGCAGCCTCAGCGGCCACCTCTCTCCGCTGCTTGCTTCCATCTCTCTCCTGAGCGCTGCCCGGTGTATCTGCTTGGTAATGAGACAGCTCCGTCTGCCATCGCCTCTTTCAACAAGTAATGAACGGGAGTTTCCCACATCCCAGTGGGGGACAAATACCAAATGTCTCTGAATACATTCTTGATATTTAAGGTCCTAAATTTGCCCTGCCTGCCCAGCACTTGTGACATTCAGCTCAATTGTCTCCCGCCAGGCTGGGCAGGTAGGGGGGACGCTCCTGCAGCCTCTCATGCACCCAGGTGTCTCTCTTTATCAAGCACCGACAATGCTATTGTTTTAATTTTTTTAAATTTAAGCTTCTTTAAAAAAAAAATCAAAGTTATATGTGTATAAACATTTAAATGCCAGTCAGCAGTCTACAACAGTCTAAGTGTGTTTGGCCCAAGGTGGCCATTTTCAACTGTGGGGCTGATTCATCTGCTATTTACTGTCTCGAAATAACAGCTTCTGTTGCTACTTCCTGACTTTCCACTTTTGGGTCTTACATTTGACCACACTGTATTAAAACAATCTGTGTATCTATTTCTTCTACTAGTCTTTGAGCCCTCTGATGGCTCAGACGTTAAATTTTTTTATACTCCCCAACACCTGGTGGTGCACTGTAGTGATTCAGTAAATGGTGTATGTGAATGAGTGTGTTTTTGATTATGTGAATGAATAAGCTCACCTTTTCTTAGTCTGTGGTCTTTAGTGGTGCAGTTTCAGACATCTCTCCCTGGCGCACTGAGGTGATGTTTCCCCCTAATCAGTCCCACAAAGCCTGGATGTACTACTGGATACCAGATTATTGTACATTGAAATCCATAATATTTGATGGTTTTAGCAGATGCCCTACAAATTTGTGGGACATTTTACAACATTCCTGGTTTCTTTTATAATTTTTAAGTAAATCTTTTAATTAACTGAAATGATTTTGGACCTGGTCGTATAGTTTCTTGTTTTAGAGTAACAGGTCAGACAGAACAGGTCTTTCTTTCCTGCATTGAAACATCAGTGCCGTGGATTTAACCAGAACCTACTTCATGAAGTCTTCTAAGTGTTTTACCTGTTTCTTCTCTAGGCCAGCATTGAAACAGGGGACCGTGTCTGGAGGATGCCTCTCTTTGAACATTATACAAGACAAGTTGTAGATTGCCAACTTGCTGATGTTAATAACATTGGAAAATACAGGTATGTAAAATAAGCTGCCAAAGTACATTTTTATAATCATTGGTTATGGAAATGACCACTTTAATTTTATGCCCTTTCACAGAAAAATGTAACCAATTTCCTTTTGATACAGCGCTCATAAGCGTGAATTTTTAAGGTCTTTTTCAAGGTATTTGCCAACTGGTTCTCAAAATTTTGCATGTTTTCAAATCTAAGAGTCATTTTATTTTTTAATTTATTTATTCATTTTGGGAGAGACAGACAGCTTGGGTGGGGGGAGGGGAGAGAGAGAATCCTAAGCAGGCTCCACAATGTCAGCACAGAGCCTGAAGTAGGGCTCAAACCCACAAAACCATGAGATCATGACCTGAGCTGAAACCAAGGGTTGAATACTTAACCGACTGAGCCACCCAGGCATCCCTAAAAGTCATTTTAAACAAATGGTTAAAAGATGAAAAATTAGTGAATTCATTCCATGGGGAAGAGGAATCTAGAATTTATCCTTTATTGTTTAAAGCTGTGTCTGAGAATAAATATTCTGCAAGTGGTTTCTGGGTTCTCAGTAGATCTCAGTAGCTTGACTTTTGCTGTCTGCTCATAGGAGCTACTTAGCATGAATGGAGGGCCTTAATGAAGTGGTCAGTGCACATTTACATGGGGTTAAACAGTGGCTTTTGTCTTTCTCTCCAGGTCTGCAGGAGCATGTACGGCTGCAGCGTTCCTGAAAGAATTTGTGACTCATCCTAAGTGGGCGCATTTAGACATAGCAGGTGTGATGACCAACAAGGATGAGGTTCCGTACCTGCGGAAGGGCATGACCGGGAGGCCCACAAGGACCCTGATAGAGTTCTTGCTTCACTTCAGTGAAGACACTGCTTAGTTCAGATCCTCTACAGGTTTTCAGTTGTCTTAAATGGGCAGTGGAGCCTCAAAGTATTTTTGAATGAATGGATGAAAATCTTTTAAAAGAAACAAAGGATGGTATTTAAAAATGTAGAACAAAAGAAAATCTGATTGCCTTGAGTTTTTTCATTTTATGTAGAGATTTATAAAGGTAAAGCTAATATCTTGCTTGGCAATGATTTTTAAGATATTCTATAAATGATTAAGTGTTGAAAAACTACCTAATTAATTTTCAGAGTAGATGTTTTTAATTGAGGAACAAAATTATATTTTAGATTCGTGATGCTAGGAACAAACTAAAGGTTCCTATGCACTTGTCAGAAACAATAAATTCAACTTTTTGTGCTCCCTGGTGTGGCTCTGGTATTCTGTATTACTGTCAACTCAGTGACCATTATAACTTGTCTCTTCTGGCTGTGTTATGTGAACTAAGTAAGCTGGGACATGGTGATACAGTATTTTCTCCAATGTTAGTGATCACTTTAGAGCACTCAGTGATGAGCTTATCAGGTGGTGAGGTATGTACTGTTACCCCCATATTACAGATGAGGAAAATGAGGCACCAGAGGGAGGGTTAGTAACATGCCAACAATGCCACCAAGCTGGTTAGTGGGAAAGCAGAGATGAAACCCTAGGGGCCTGTCTCTAGAGCTGGCATTCTTCATTATTACACCGTAGTGCTTTCTGTCAGCACAGTGGCTTGAATGGTTGTGGAATATATTTAAGAAACAAGACCAAGAGGGGCGCCGGGATGACTCAGTTGGTTGAATGTCTGACTTCAGCTCAGGTCATGATCTGGCAGTTGGTGGGTTCAAGCCCTGTGTCGGACTCTGTGCTGACAGCCCAGAGCCTGGAGCCTGCTTTGGATTCTGTCTCCCTCTCTCTGCCCCTCCCCTGCTCCTACTCTGTCTTTCTGTGAAAAATAAACACTAAAAAAAAAAAAGCAGAAAAGACCAATAAAAGGGACTGTTCATGGGTAAAGTATTTGCTTATCACCTGGGACTACAGTCAATCAACAGAATTCTACTTGTGCAGATTTAGGACAAAGCTCTCCCCTTTTTCTACTTTTGTATCTATGTGAACACATTACCCATGAATTGGATCTATCTATACCTTATATTTATTTTTTTAAAGACTGAACATTTGACAGGAAACCTGTTTATTGGAGTTGTTTTTAATATTTAAAAAATGTGGCAGTAGGAGGATGTTATGCATCTTAAGTGGTTTATAGAGAGGGAATGGGAATGCAGATTTGTGTTATTTGTTAGAATTAAAATCATGCAGGAATAGTGAGGAAACAGGCGCTCCTGAGTATCCATGTCCAGAAGCTACTTTCAGGAAGGATGGAAAGGCGGAACCACCAGTTTGTGAAGAGAAACTAGAAGCTCGATCGCTTCTAGGTGACTCAGAAGGCAAAGCAGGGATTGGATAGAAAGCTTTCTATCAAAGTCATTTTATAAACAGGAACGGCAACTTTTGTGTTTACTAGAGCGTGGGCTCCAAAAAGCATGACTTAGCCCTGGATTCATGTGCTTTTAATCTGGCTGAGATGAAATACAGTTGTCACTGCATATGCATTTGGCTGCCAGGTATTTCACAAACCCTTCACTCATCTCAGAACCACGCTCTGAGCAGGTGGTATTACCCATGCCTATCGGGGAGGTCTAAGCATAGCTGTGGTGTGCACCAAAACAGCAGTGGTTTAGAATACGATAGTGTTAAGAGGTAGCTGAAGTAGAGAATCCCAAAACTGGAGCAGCCCAACAGTGGTCGGAAATCCAGACTGGGAATGCGCATCAACCCCCCCCCAACCTCAAGTCTCCCTCACGATCCCAGGTGGCTATTGGGGTTGAAGTCCACATGAGGATGAGAAGTGTTAAAGTCTTTTACTTTTGCAAAAAAGTAAAGTGATTCCCATTGTTCTGATTTTTTTTTTGTTTTATAACAGTTATATGTATTGAAATATTGATGGTAACATTAGCTGCCTCATATTTAAATAAATATTTTAAATTCTCAGTTTCAATAGGTAGATATTTTACCGATTCTAAGTTTTAACTGAATAAATACTGGCTGACACAACCCACACAAACAAAAATGTTTGTGGCACTCGGTAATATTGTAGAAGTATAAAGGGGTCTTAAGACCCAAAAAGAGTTTGGGAACTGCTGGGGTCCACTAGCTCCCTTATGGTGTTATGTTTCTGTTCAACCAACGAACATGTCAGGCAGTTTGTGGATGTTGAGAACACATGTGAACAAGACAGGTAGGCCCTGATCTCATGGAGCTTGCATTCCATTGGTGCATGTGTGCCAGGTGACTTTGTCAATGAAGAAAATTGAACAAAGTCATTTCAGGTGATGCTTAAGTGCTGGAAAGAAAATTCAACAGGGTGAAGTGGCTGGGAGCGTGGCGCTAATTCAGATGGACACTGGGAAGATGACTTTTGATCTGAGACCTGATTGGCAAAGGGGAGCCTCTGCTTTTTCTGATTACTTCTGCCCTGCCTCCCTCACTCCAGCTCTACTGGCCTTTCTGTGGTTCCTTAAATATGCCAGGCAGTTTCCGCCATCAGGCACCCCTGCCCCCATCTAGTAAGATTTTCTACTTAAATTTTTACTCCCCTTACACTAGCGCAGATCTCTGAGAGGACATTTCCAGCCACCCATCTCAAATCCATCACTAGCCATCGCCTTACCGAGTTTCATTTTTCTTCTTAACACTTATCTCTACGTGATCTTGCTATATATATTCGTGTCTCTCTCCCATTAAAACAATGGTAAACTCCACAAGAACAGAGACTTGGGGTCACTGTTATAGCCTCAGATTAAATAGAGCCTAGGACAAAGAATAGATGTGCTGGAAAGCTGTCAAATGAAATATAATGGGACAAAAACTTAGCTTCTGAAAAGATAAATAAGTGTTAAAAAGCAAGTTACTGAAAGACATTAGCATAGTGGCTTTAAGGAACCATAAATATCTAAGGTGAACTGGGCCAGGCACACAGGGAGCCTGAACAGCGTTAAGTTTTTGTTGCCGGTCTCTGCACAGAGACTTTAGGGGTAACTTTGCCATTTTGTTCCCGCTATGTCCAATAGGTACACAGTAAACGCTCGTTAACTGAGGAATAAAGCGCTGCGTCCCTCCCCCTGCCAACGGGTAATCCGAGCCCATAGAAAGCTTTGGCCAAAGTCACTCCAGATCTTAAGGGCAAAGGCGGGACTTGCACAGGAGTATCCGGACTCCTGGAGAGGGGCTCGCTGCAGTGTAGTTACGGATTCTCTACTCCCGCACCTGCGTCAGATCCGGTCTAAGCTTTCGGTTCTTCAGGTAAATAAAAAGAAAAGTCTGGCTGCCTACTGGCGGAGAAGGAAAAGGAGAAGCTATCAAAACCTACGGTTTCCCCGGAGCCAAACAGAAGCCTGCGGCAGCCGGCGATGTCACGTGACCGCGCGTGCCACGTGAGCCAGCTCCTGAGCAGGCGCAGTGGCCGCTAGTCCACCATTTGAGACATGGCGGCTCCGCTGGGAGGTATGTTCTCCGGGCAGCCGCCTGGACATCCCGGGGACTCTAGGGGCCAGGCTTCGCTTCTTCAGGCCGCGCCAGGCCCTCCGAGAACTTCTAACAGTACGTTGGTGGACGAGTTGGAGTCCTCTTTTGAGGTAAGATGAGACTGCGGCGTCTGTGTTCCCAGCCTCCTTTCTTACCTGAAACCTAAGCTGCACCTGGTCACGTTGTCCCTTTCTGCGATGCTCGCGTCAGGCTTACAAATCGGGGAAGAAGCGCAGAGAACATAAGTTCCTTGCTTTGACCTCCATGTTGATGGGGCACCTGGGCGGCTCAGTCGGCTGAGCGTCGGACCTGGGCCCAGGTCATGATCTCACAGTTCGTGAGTTCGAGCCCTCCGTCGGGGTCTGTGCTGACAGCTCAGAGCCTGGACTCTCCTTCGGGTTCTGTGACTCTTTCTCTCTCTCTGCCCCTTCCCCATCTGTGCTCTGTCCCTCAAAAATAAAACGTTAAAAGAAATTCTCCATGTTGAGTGGTGGCTGGAATTGTGCTCAGGTCTGCTGGCGGAAAAGTAGACTTTATGGTTTCTGGAAGCAAATGGACTTGAAGTTTGCCCACCCCCAACCTTGGGACCTTTCTAGGTTCCCAGTCGGTTGTTCGTTTTACCCTTTCTTGGCCCCATCCCTGAGCGCTCCTCCCCGCATCCCTGTGTGTACAGTATTGGTGGCTCTATGAAGGGTAAGGTCACATTGCTGCATCCTGTACCCTTCCCTCTGGGCTGCTCCATTAAACGGCCCTGAAGTAATGGACTCTTGGGGATGAAATGGACTTAACATAAAAGTTGCTATGTGGAAGTTGGTACCAGGAGAGGGAGAAGAGGAAAACGCTGGGGGAGCGAGGGAGGCAGAGATGACCCAAACTGCGTTCTACCCTAGAAGTTGGAAAATGGGGAGTAGTAGTAGAAAAAGGACAGGTAAAAATGAGTGAGTGCTTAAAAATAAGATGGTTTCCTGTGGTCTCCAAAGTGAAAGATGAGCCATTATTGTGTGGAAATAAAATAACTTATAATTGCAGCTCCCTTTTCCACTTTTAAATCCTAGTCATGTGAGTTTTATACCATGTAAAATAGAGTAGAATATGAATATGGCTCGTAAATGAATGTGTGATTGGGGCAGCATGTGCAGAAATGCTTTTACTGGGGAGTGTATGTTGACAAGTTTGGCGAGAATTGATTTGAAGGACATCAAACTCTATCTGGGAGGAGAATGAGATGCCTTTGCAGGGGTGCCAAGCCATAAAGGAAGGGGTTTGGTAAGCTTTAGAGCAGCATTTAGCATTGAGGTGAGGTGGCTGTGGGTCATGGGAGCTTGTTGAAAGACCGGCCCTGTAGAAGTCTTGGCCGAAGCCAATACCCAGTGCCCTTAGGCTGTCACTCTTGAGATAAAGCCAAAAGGTTACTGTGGCCTTCCCAGCGCTGCACATTCAGCTTTCTGCTTCATTCCAATTTTCCCTTACTTCTAGGCACATAAGACTTTTTCTGCATGTGCTATTTGTTTTCCTCTTTGGGTTTCCAGGTCCCCTCTCCCAACTCACCCATCACTTCCCCAGTGGATCTGCCCTTCTTTCTCCCATCAGTGCTAATACAGTGGTAGCAGGTAGCAATCACTTGGTGAATATTTGTCAAACAGTGAAGGAGTCTGTTGTGTCCCTGTCATTCATGCTAAGAATACAGAGAAAACAGTCCTGGCCTCCAAGGAACTCATGACAGCCGGGTGGAAGAAACAGTTGCTGTGTTGTGGGATCAGTACTCTGGTAGAAGAAAACCCATGGTATCTGAGAGCACACATGGGCGCGGCTGCCAAAGGCCCTCTAAGGGAACGTGAAACCCAAAAGGGGGTTCTTATAAAGCCAGGTGAAAAGGAGTGAGGGTGGTGCTACCTGGGCTCGCTCTCAGCTGCTGCATGATCACCCAGCTAGCCTTCTCAGGGCTCTGCTCAAAGCCACATTTCCATTTCCTTTTAATTTCACTGTGGTCTGCATGGGCCTCTGTTTCATAATCTCTGGTGGCTCATGGCACTGCTTGCTCACTTTTCATTTCTATTGGGTGCTTTCCCTTGACTTTCTCATTCTGGTTGCTCAGTGAATGCTCTTTAATGTAGCGAGTTCGTTGAGATCACGCACTCTTGTGGAGACCCATCTTGGAGACCATCCTCTCCTTTTATGGATGGAGAAACTGAGGCTCAGAGATGAAGTTACCGGCCCAAAGCCAAATCCTCTGCTTGTGCAAATGAGGACTATTACTTGAGTCTCCAGCCAAAGGTTCCATCCTATACATACTTCTAAAGCTATTTTTTTTAAGTTTATTTATTTTGAGAGAGAGAGAGAGAGAGAGCGAGCGAGCGCGTGCATGCATGTGAAGGAGGGGCAGTGAAAGGAAGAGAGAGAGAATCGTAAGCAGGCTCTTGACGCAGGGCTCAAACCCATGAACCTTGAGGTCATGACCTGAGCTGAAACCAAGAGTTGGACGGATGCTCAACTGACTGAGCCACCCAAGTGCCTCCCTACACATACTTCTAAAAATCATAATCTTTTTATAGACCACCACATGTTTTCTCCATACAACTGCTCACCTGTCTATGAAGACTTGTATAGATAATTTAAAAAAAATTTTTTTAATGTTTATTTATATTTGAGAGTGTGAGAGCAGGGGAGGGGCCCAGAGAGAGGGATACAGAGGATCTGAAGCAGGCTCCATGCTGACAGCAGAGAGCCCCATGTCAAACTCATGAACCACGAGATCATGACCTGAGCCCAAGTCTGATGTTTAACCAACTGAGCCTCTCAGGTGCCCTTGATTTCTTTCTTTTCTTTTCTTTCTTTCTTTTTTTTTTTTTTAAAGAGGGAAGAGGGAACGAAAATTCCTGAGATCCAATTTCCTCTCACTATGCCTGGTGGCCCCGCTGATTGTGAGGGAGCAGCCCCACCACTGTTGATTGGTTTGCCCATTTGGCCTCCTGGGTGGGATGTTTTCCGGTACCCACAGGTTTCTCAGAGCAGTGTGCCCTGCTCCTACACCAAATCCAACAGGAGTCCTCTTTCCAAGTAATACACAGAGTGGGCAATTTGTTTTTCAGATTTCTTGAGGTGTTACAGGGAATTCCAGGAGGAGCCCTGTGATTTTTCTCTGTAAACAAATAGGGGAAACTGCTGGCAGCAGAATTTGTTGCTTCCCAAAGGGCCCTCACATGTGGGTGATGGCCTAAATTTGGGCCCACATATGCCTACCTCACACTAGGTGTACTTTGCTTACTGCTGGTGGGGCTCTGCTTCCCTGAGGTTTGAGGCTGCCTGCCTCCCTCCCATTTTTTTTAAAGTCTGTTTATTTTGTGAAAGGAAGAGGGCACGAGCAGGGGAGGGCCGGAGAGAGAGGGAGACAGAGAATCTCAAGCAGGCTCCGCGCTGCTGGTGCAGAGCCAGACACGGGCTCCATCTCAGGAACTGTGAGATCATGACCTGAGCAGAAACCAAGAGTCGGACGCTTAACCAACTGAGCCACCCAGGGGCCCCAAGGCTTGCTTTCTGACCACCGCTCCCCGCCAGCTCTCCCATTCTCTATCTGACCCCACTGCCATGTGATAGGCCTTCACTAGGCATTTCCTAACAGTTTCCTGTGCACAGAACTCCTTGGCTGAATCATGTGTTCAAACAGATTGGTGCCCCTGTAGAGAAACTCTCTCTGGGACTTGTTTATCCTTATGATAGCAAGCGCTCAGGCCGTCCCGGCTGTCATTAACGTGTATTTAGCGAGCAGCACTCAGTGCCAGCAGAGTTCGTGCACTAGGAGTGTAGCGGAGAAGCTATGCAGAACTCTCACCAGCTGGTAGGAAACGACTGGTAATGGAAGAATGGGATGATGTCAGTTAACTGTGTGAAAAACAGTAAAGCCGGCATAGGAGAGAGCGAGCCATGTCAACAGAGGAGAGAGAGACAGCCTCTCTGAGGAGGTAATGATTTTTCCTAACAGGGTGAGGTGCAAACACGTACGCATCGGAGGGAGGGGCCTCAAGTGGAGCCGGAGCAGGGACCCAGGCTCTGGTGGGCAGTGGGATCCTGGCGAAAGGGGCGAGTGGCAGGAGAGAAGCCGGGTTAGGATGCCCGCAGATACCAGCTGCCTCATCTGCAGACTTTCCCTCCAGGACTATGTTGGACTCAGTTGACTAAGTTCCCTCATTAGCAGGATATCTTGTCAGCTGATGTGTAAACCCAGATTCTGTCAGCTCGTTGAGTAACTTCAAGAAAAGTTATTTCTTACTCTGAAGTAGTATTTTTGACATGTGAATGAAGTGTTTTTCTTATATGTTTGGATCACACAGGCTTGCTTTGCTTCTCTTGTAAGTCAGGACTATGTCAATGGCACGGATCAGGAAGAAATTAGAACTGGTAAGAATTCACTCTTGTAGACCATGTTCTTGCCTTCAGCAAGATTCCTAATTGCTGATTTTACACTTAATGTGTTTCAGGTTTGTTTGTATCCTTAGAGAACTTTTCCAGGGAATAAGATTTATGCAGTCATTTATATATACTGCTCATTCATCAGTTTATCAATTGACATGTTGCTCATAATGGACCAGTTCTAATGAGCTTTCCATATTGGTATAGGACAGTGACAACCAGTAAATAATGTGAGCTGTTTTTTTAAAAAAATAAGTTTTGATGATTTTTTGAAGGTGTTACAGAGAAGAAAAGTCTCTTTGTTTCCCTGACTTCGCCCACATTCTGTCCCAAGTGTTTCCAATTGTTTTGTACTATATTTTACATGTTACATTTTAAATGGAAGTCATGATGCTAATTGCTGAATCTCTGGATTGTCCTCAGAAGTTTGGTGTTGCGCTGAGGTCTCATTAAACTTATATAAACACAGATTATCTGCCATTTAATGTTGGTTAACACGTGGAGGGTTGGGAGTCATTATTTCTGTTGTGGCCAGAATTAAAATTCCAGATTACATCTTTGGGAAGGTAATGTTTTAATATTTATGATTGTTCATTTATAATGGAGATATTTGTGTCTAGTATTTTTCTTAATATTTTGGTCTTTTTTTAATAAGGTGTTGATCAGTGTATCCAGAAATTTCTGGATATTGCGAGACAGACAGAATGTTTCTTCCTACAAAAAAGAATGCAGTTATCTGTCCAGAAACCAGAGCAAGTTATCAAAGAGGTATGAATTCAGCTTTCTCCTCAAGTTTCTGGAAGAGCACATATTGTCAGGATTACATCTGTGCTTTAAATGAGATACAGCCTTTCCCCAGGGGAGGGGGAAGAGGAAAAAGCTGGGGGAGCGAGGGAGGCAGGGATGACCCAAACTGCGTTTTACCCTAGAAGTTGGAAAATGGGGAGTAGTAGTAGACAGATTGAGTACAGATGCTGCTGGATGGCAGTGTTCATGACAAGATGGGCAGGAAGTGGAGCCAGGGGGTGGAGGTGGAAAGCTGGACTTCAAACAGAGCAGTTTCATTTGCTGGAAGACTTTTCTTAAAAGGTTTTGCTGCTTGAAAAATGTTGAAAAGCCATTAATATAGATGATAGGTTCGTTTGGACAGCAACTGTGATTTGTGTGTATCCCTGGCTGCTTTATACGCAGGAAGGGCTCAAGTTTTGTTCAAGGAATCAAAAATAGAATGTTCTTTCTCTCCCAGGTTCCTTGAGACCCAGGGTTTCATTTCTCTCACTTGTTTGAAATTGGGGCATTTGGAAATATGTTGGGGTTGCCATGATGACTGGAAACTTCATTGGCATTTAGTGTGTTGGGCCAGAGCCTGCCCCGTGCAGTACAGAGTAGAGAGTGGTCTTGCCCATCAGGCCAGTCATGCCCCTAATGAGAAACTAAATTGACATGTTTGTTTTTTAGTATTTTTTGAAGTAACTACTCCCACAAGCTGTTGAATCAATTGAAAAACTTTTTTTTATTAATGGATATCAGCTGTTGAGAACATGAATGATAAGATGACACTTTTTTTTTTAAGGTTTATTTTTTAGTGTTTTATTATTTTTGAGAGAGTGAGAGAGGCAGAGCATGAGCAGGACAGCAGGAGAGAGAGGGAGACACAGAATCGGAAGCAGGCTCCAGGCTCTGAGCTATGAGCACAGAATCCAGTGCGGGGCTCAAACTCACAAACTTTGAGATCATGACCTGCACTGAAATTGGACGCTTAACTGACCGAGCCACCCAGGTGCCCCAAGATGACACTCTTATAATTTATCATGTCAGAGCATTTCTGGATTTGAGTATTTGACTACGTAGGTGTGTTCAATGCGAGGCCTTAATAAAGAATTACAATGCTGGTATTGATTTAAAAAGCTCTTGAATATGAGATTTTAGCACTTCAGCCTGAACTGATAGAATAGTGGTATGGACTCTTTTAAACAGTTGTCAACATATGTTTCAGATTCTCAGTGTTTTAGATCCTCAGCAGTGAGTGGCCTTTGGACAGAGATACTGGGTGCCTGGGGACCAGGTTGGGAAAGGGCCTGATTTTCTTTACCTGCCCTTTGGTACTTTGCAATATTGGAAATCTGGATTACTTATTAAAAGAAAATGAAAATAAAACCTTCAGTGTTAGGCAGCATTTTCCATTAGAGGAGTTGCTGTGGGTTATTTGGAAAGTGGAGCCAAGCAGAGTAATGGATGTACATGGTTAAATTGATTCTCTTTGAGTTTACTTCTTAGTTCTCTTAGTTCACCGTAGTGAACTATTTTCATTTCTCATGAATTTGCCCTGACTTCCTCGTCTTTGTTTTGTAGGATGTCTCAGAACTAAGGAATGAACTACAGCGGAAAGATGCTCTGGTCCAGAAGCACTTGACAAAACTGAGGCACTGGCAGCAAGTGCTGGAAGACATCAACGTGCAGCACAAAAAGCCCACCGACATCCCTCAGGGCTCCTTGGCCTACCTGGAGCAGGCATCCGCGAACATCCCTGCACCCATGAAGCAAAGCTGAGTCCAGGCGGGCCTGAAGGGGAGCCGGGGTGTGAGTCAGCTGAGACCCAGCTGTGACGAGCATCCCTTCCTGTGGAAGTGACATTTTGGAAGAACTCTTTGCCAAAGAATGAGATGATTTTTGTTTGATGGTCTCACCTAAAATTTCCCCCTATTTTTATAAATGTTTTTTCTTGAGTACTTTATAAAATGGCTTTGGTAGATCAAGTAAATTTTTATTTTCAGCAAAATTTAGATTGTTATTGTGATGCCACTTACAGATACCTTTTTAGGTTTCTTTGTATTATTTTTAATTACTTAATCTTTTTGTGTTTCCAGTTTTTATTTTTGTTCTTTTAAAATTTTTTAACATTTATTTATTTTTGAGACAGAGACAGACAGAGCATGACCTGGGGAGGAGGGGCAGAGAAAGAGGGAGACACAGAATCTGAAACAGGCTGCAGGCTCTGAGCTGTCAGCAGAGAGCCCGATGCGGGGCTCGAAACCACGAACTGCGAGATCATGACCTGAGCTCAAGTTGGACGCCTAACCAACTGAGCCACCCAGGTGCCCCTGTTTCCAGTTTTAGATTAGCTTTTATGATCTGGAGGAAAATGGTGTATGATTTGATCGGAGAATCAAGAAGATGAGGGTTTTGGTTGTACGCCTTTTATGACAATTACCCCTCAGTGGTAAATTTGCATATTTCAAGACTTTGAATTACCTCAAGAAGAGGAATCTAATGCAGCAATGTCCATAAGGCTTCCAAAGCTCTCAAAATGATATTTTGTGAATCAGTTGAAAGGACTATCATATCCTAAGTTAGTGTAATATTAATACATAGGATACTTAAGTTGCTATTGACTTTTATTTGGGGTAAGTTTATATCTTGTGTGGTGTTTTTTCACTTTTGGGGTGGGGATGTGTAGCAGGAGCAGTGATATGGTAAATTTTGTTAGGTTCTGCAGTGATGAAGCCGTTTAAGTAAGGGGGCAGACCTTGTGCTCAGCACAGCAGTTGAGGTATCCGTGCAGTATGAGAGGTTAAAGCATGCTGTGGTCATCTCTTTTCATTTTGAGTTTTGTTTGCTTGTGTCATTTTAGTTTCTGGTTTTTTGTAGCAGAATTTCTCATTAAGGAAGGCTCTTGCAGATGAGTGATGTTGATTCCAAGGGACTGGGGCCTTGAGGTGGGGAGTGGGCTGCAGGTGACCCTTAGCGCCTCACCATCCTCGAAGATCATGGGATCTGAGCATTTGGGAAGACGTTTTACCGTCTTGTTGGTTACATGGGCCAAGGAGATTCTCTATTGAGCTGCTGTGGAGAAATACAGACCGGCATTGTGTGTGATGCTCCTTGGAGGAGGGTTTCCTTTCTCCCTTGTTTACAGTCTCATCAGATTACGTCTCCTTACCCAGAAATGCTCTGTTGTCTTCTGAACAGGCAATACTTCTGTGACGCAGAGTCCTGCCTTGTTTTATTTCCTTCAGCCTTGAAGGCCCTCCCTACACGACACTGACATGCATCCATTCACTGTTTGGTCTGATGCCATCTGGTCCCTGATGCCTTCGCCTCACCCCCATGTCACAGGACTTCCTCTCTCTTTGCCAACCTTGCTTGGTTCCCCTTGAGGGTGGGGGGTAGTGATCTGTGTCTGTCTTGGTGCCCCTCACTAGAAGTAGGCATCGTTCCCCTCTGAATGTACAGGGACCACCTATTTATTTTTTGTTATGCATAATGCTTTTTACTCATTTTTGTTTGTGTGCATGTGTATGGGGTACACAGCCTGAAGCCAACAAATCCCCTCAAGTATAGATTAAACAAAGCTTTTTAAAGGTTTTACTCACATTATAGGACTTTAAGTTTGTTAACCTGGTCACCTCATGCCAGTTAGAAGCTTTGATTGGCAGCTTTAGATTTCTTCTTTTTTTTTTTTTTTATTCAATTTTAAAAAAATGTTTAGCTTAATTTTGAGAGAGAGACAGAGCGTGAGTTGGGGAGGGGCAGAGAGAGAGGGAGACACAGAATCCAAAGCAGGCTCCAGGCGTGAGCCTGACACAGGGTTTGAACTCACGAATTGTGAGATCATAACCCGAGCCAAAGTCAGATGCTTAACTGACTGAGCCACCCAGGCACCCCACCAGCTTTAGATATCTTGATTAAAAACCTAAATAAATTGGTTAAGTTTTAGTCAGTCTTTCAGTAATAAAGAAGTACTTAGTGAAAACATTGGGAACTATTCTCTTTGGTGCTTAGTGAACATATTTTGAATTCATGCAAGTACCAGTTATTGCCATTTCTTTATTATGAAATTAGAGTTCTCTGTCAATACAGTCTTTCAATCTTATCTGTGAATATTATTTTCATTTTAATGACCTCTTGATGATTAACATTGAAAATGCTCTGAGTTGCTGCCTCCTTCAGTGAGAAAATCAGAAACCGTCAGCTAAGATTTCCCTTACTTTTCCAGTCCCAGAATGACAAGCCTACCCACACCTTCAGGATATCCTTTTTTTTCCTTCCTGTTCTATTTCCTTCCTGTTTTTTCCTTCCTGTTTCTTCCTGTCTCCAGTCCTGAAGTGCCTACCCTGTGTATGACCAGCCTTTCCCCAGGCCAGTCACCTCTGGGGCGTAATCCTTGGGCGCTGTCCGTCTCCTGCTTCCCAGTCTCCTGGATCATTCCCTGCAGCTCACAAGACTTCCTCGTCTTCCATTCCCAACGTTTCCCTCGGTGCCTGAGCTGCTGCCTCATCTTCCTGCCCTTCGTTCACAGTCTCCAGCATCTCTCTTTCTCTCCCTCCTTTTCCAGGCTGGCCCTTCCACATGACTGTCCCTGTGCATGTGACGGTTACTGGCCACTTCATCTTCTTTACTTGAATTCGTTCTCTTTGGTACATCTTCCCTTCTCTTTCCTTTTCTACCCAGCTTCTCAGTGTTGACATTTCTGAGCCTTTGGTCCTGGGCCTCTGGAGGCCTTGGAGGAATGCTGCCCAGCTGTCCCTTCCAGAGAGTCGCTGTGGGGGAGTAGTTACCGAAGCTCCACCCCCTGGGGCACTGCTGCAGGCTTCTCTGGAGGCCGTGCTCTCCCACTGCGATCAAACACAGTTGGGTTACTGAAGCCAGGTCATTTGTGCCCAACATGGTGCTCTCCTCATGGGCCGTCTTTGCTCTGGAGCTCCCACTGGCCTGGCCAAGACTTCTTGGTGCTGTATTACTGTCTGTCTTACTACCTGAGCCTTTTGCCCAAATCTCCCTTGGCCTCCCTATCACTCTTGTCAACCTGTACCATAGTCCAAAGGCTCTTCTTGTCTTGGGCATCCTCTCCCCTTTATGTTACATGTTTAAGTTCCATCTTTTTCCTGAGAAGAGGGAGAAAAACCTGTCCCTGAATTACGGACACTGAACTGTGTTACGGACACCTATCCACCTAGGCCATGTTATTCTCTTGTTGGACATGAACAGTCTCAGAATACCAACTCAGACAGAGTTGCTCTGAGACCATGATAAAGTAAGACAAGACAAAAGCACCTCGCCATTTTGTCTGAGCTCAAAGAAAAAATAAGGTCATGGTGTTAACCCATCAAACATGCATCTGGCTGAAGCGAGTAATGCTTTTTTTTTTTTTTTTTCCTTTAACCATTTTCAGCTATGTCTTCACTCTAGTCTGTGCTCCCTACAGATAAGATTTCTTTGAGGCACCTAATCATAGAATTGCCCTGACTGGTTTACAACCTCCAATCTAGAGTACACCCTTGCATCCTTAGGCTGTCAGTGAAATCACTCCCCAAAGCCAGAATTGTGAAATAGGTTCTAACACCCTCTTTCTGAGAAGCCCCACCATCTCTGCAATGAGCATTCTCCTTTACTGCAACAAGTAATAAACCCAGCTTGTTTAACTACAGATGTGTTTCTGGTGGTCCTTGGCTGAGGGGCATTGAAGTCCCCAATATTTAATTATAAGTAAATATTTAATACTTATTCAAATTCTAATTGTGTCTTGGGAGATAGCTCCTGGAGAACCTGACTGACACGGCTGTTAGTGGACGTGGTCTGAGAGCAGACAGTAGTAGGATGGGCTCTGGGGACTGGCTGATGCACTGTCCAGCCGGCAAGGAAGACCCATGGTGGTGCAGTTACCAGTGGCGCCCCAGTGAGGCGTCCCAGTGGAAGGGAGCACTGTCAGTGCAAGGACCAAACATTGGAAGGTCAGGGGGCACGCTGTGTGCACAAGAACAGCGGAGTCGGCTGGTGAGCACCTCACTGTCTTAACTCTCCGTGGAGGAATAATGACAGACTAATAGTACTTAACAAATAGTAAACAGCCACTCAGTGCCTGGGGCATGTTTGGTTATCACCTTTAGGGGGACGGCAGACAGCTGAGGAGCTAGAAGGAGGGAGTAGATCAAAAATAAGACTGCATCCCAAGGGGTGATGGTGGAGATTGGCGCTACCATAAGAAATGTGAAGAATGTAGGGTCATCGGTCCCTGTCACAGCTCCATTTAATTTCCCAGCCTCGCCCTTGCAGAATCCAGATGGGTCCTGGAGAGAGTACAGACCGACCAGCCTCACTCACAACTACCGTGTTGGATGTTACATCGATGCTAGAGCAGCTGATAACGGCTCAGATACACAATATGCAGCCATTGCTTGAGCAAGTTCAGTCTTTTCTACCCTAGTTAAGAAACACTTGACAGCAATCTTCATTTCCAGTTTTGCTCCAACAGTATGTTAGCCCCTCCTGCTTCTGACCTAAAAGAGCCAAACAAGATTTATCACCCAATCTTGCTGTTTCTCCCTCCTGAGTCAGTCCTGAATCAGTTCATTGCATCTGCACGGTTTTCCCCAAGCCATCACTGTCAGGCCTGGACCACTCACTCTTGAGAGACTGATGGAATCCGATTGTGCACACAAAAACCGGAAGAATGTTTTATCTATCAAATTGAGTTTCTTTGTCAGTATTATCTAGGGTACAGAGAGGTAGGATTTTATTCACTGTTGGTGAAGGTGGAAATTGATAGAAACTTTCTGGATGGTGATGTTATATCAAAAAGCTTAAACATGTATCCTTTGATGCTTTGCTTAGATACTTAAGGAATATGTCCTAAGGTAATAAATGGTAGAAGCATGCTCAGATTTAGTTAGCAGATACAATTATTGCGGTGTGGAATCTAGAAATTTAACAGTCTTTCACTCACCTGCAACAAGAAAGAAACAGATGTAGAGTCTCAATAAAATTCTGTCCCTGCAGCAGGTGTGAAAGCGCAGCTTACTTGGCTAGTCATCAGGAATCGCAGTGTTGGATGGTGGCAGAATGTTTCAATACAGTACAACCATCTGTACGTAGTTTAGTTTTTAAAACACAAAACGCAAGCATAATCCTACAGTGCTTACCCTAAGCAGGAAACAAGATCAGTAAAAACAAATTTGATACTGAAAAAATAACATGGCATGTTACAGGTATGGTAACTTACATTTGAGAAATTATTTTATTGGGGTCATGTGCTTTGATTAGACAGGAACTTTACCTTTAAGGGCGCGTGGGTGGCTCAGTTGGTTAAGCGTCAGACTCTTGATTTTGGCTCAGGTCATGATCTCATAGTTCGTGCGACTGAACCCTGCAGACAGTGAAGAGCCTGCTTCGGATTCTCTCCCCCTCTCTCTGCCCCTCCCCCATTCACATGTGTTCACTGTCTCAAAATAAATAAAACCTTAAAAAAAGTTTATAAAAAGATAGTGATTTTACTTTTAAGTTGTGATTTATAATTTGAGTTGTAATGCATTTCTCTCAAAATTATGTAAGCAGCTACTTTTTTTTTTTTTTTAAATGTTTTATTTAGGGGCGCCTGGGTGGTTCAGTCAGTTAAGTGTCCGACTTTGGCTCAGGTCATGATCTCGCGGTTTGTGGTTTAGAGCCCCGCATCAGGCTCTGTGCTGACAGCTAGCTCAGAGCCTGGAGCCTGCTTCGGATTCTGTCTCCCTCTCTCTCTGACCCTACCCTGCTCATGCTGTCTCTCTCTCTCTCTCTCAGAAATAAATAAAACATTAAAAAAAATTTTTTTAAATACATTTTATTTATTTCTGAGAGAGAGCATGAGCAGGGGAGGGTCAGAGAGAGAGGGAGATACAGAATTCGAAACAGGCTCCAGGCTCTGAGCTGGCAGTTAGCACAGAGCTCGATGAGGGGCTCGAACCCATGAACCATGAGATCATGACCTGAGCTGACATCGGACGCTTAACAGACTGAGCCACCCAGGTGCCCCATGTAAGCAGCTGCTTTTAATTTGAATAGGATCTAATTGAGATTAATGTAAACTTCCTATTTCCAAGCTCTCTCTTCATCTACTTTCACTTTTCCTTGGGAAAACAATACAAGTCACAGCCATTTTTGTTGCCCAGTTGTTTAAAGTTTTATTCAAAGAGCAAAGATTTGACAGTGCATAGAATAACTGTTTATGGCCACCTGTGGGGCCAGCACCAAAGGATTGAGAACATATTTTGCCCAAATTGTATTGAGTCTTGTCAAATCACACTGCCCCATCAGGTCAGTTCAGTGTGGGCTGACAGGTCAGCACCATGAATGACCAGTCCCGATTCCCTTAAAGTACTGAGCATCCATGCAGTGAGGAAGCAGTGCACCATGAGGCAAAGGGCCCAAGCCCCAAAACTACAGATTGAGTACATCTTTGACTTCAAAGAATACTCTAGAAACTTTCACAAGTGACCAAGTTGAAACTACAGTCAAATATCAGAGTGAGGCTCAGTTATTCACAGAAAAACTCTGGCAGTGATTAATTCCAGTTCGGGATTGGTATTATACCCATAATATTTTGGTTAATTCTTGAAAAGCCCCTTCTGAGGTAGGTGTTATCCTCTCTATGGTCTACTTCCTGTTCTGGACTTCGGAGGTCAGAGCATCCAGTCGAAGTGTGCCAAGGTCTGCTTTCGTCCACTCCTAGTTTTGCCTTGTTTTGTTTTTGTAATTGGTTTTCTTCTTCGTGAGTATTTTGAATTTTGATTCTTCTTCCTAGTGAGGCTGCATGTGCATTGTGGAATTATGTCATTTACATAGAAATACTTTTCAGGTGGATATGACTAGCATTCAAAGAACAAATGAAACCACTTTGAAAGTAGATCACGGAAATCACAAAGCCTGATATTCCATAAACTGGAGCGAAAGCTTATGGACACTAGAAATACAATGTGAGGGTCATCAGTAACATTAATAACATTTTCCTGTGGGTGTCTTTTGATAATACTGGTTTATGTGGGTTTTTTTGATTTTTTTTTTACCTTAATGTCAAGAATTTTCTTTAAGCACTGGTTTCACAATGAAACAGTATGAGATGATAATGCCAAAATTTGCTTTGGCTGTTGTATATAAATCATATCACAAGCAAGTTAATTTGGTTGTGTGTTTTAGTTCATTCCTTCAATCAGATGCTTTACATGGTTTTCAGATGTCCTCTTTGTAATGGTTCCTGAGACTCCGTTTAGAAAGAGAAATACTTGGTAAACCACTCCTGGTGGGCAGAGCCTTGTTTCTGCTGGACTTCTTTGGGCTGGGCTGTTTCACCATCTTGTGTCCTACAAACAAACCAACAAACAAAAAGATTTTTTTAGGTGTTTTGAAAATTATTCAGTACACAACAACCCACTATCTTTCAGGGAAAGAAAGCTGTTGCTTGATTCTTCGAAAGACTGTGAGTGTAACTGGCCAACACTCAACGGCTGGAAACAAGTTGTGAATGATAGGGTTGGGATGGAAGCATCTAATTTCTGTCTTGAAAACGAGGTTCTCCACTGTTTTACTTGAGACTAATGAGCTTATTGTATAAACTTATTTTATTTCAGGCACAAATTGAACAATAAACCTCATAAATAAAGGTAAGGAATGAGATAGTTACTCAACACAGCCTTGCAACGTCTGGCTTCTTCAGAAGTTACCTAATGTGCTCCAGCATCTCAAGACTGTGAAATTAGCCTAATAAATTGAAAAGAGGAAACACCAAGAAAGTAGGATGTATACCTGCTGACTGGTCTCTGTCTGCATTTGTGAAGCTTCACATAAATCTGGGAACCTAGCTTTAATCACAGGTGTGTGATACTGAGATGAGCCCACAGCCAGACTCGAGCTGGCTTTCGCGGCTAATGCAGGGCTGGCCTTAGGGCTCCGGGCCTCAGCTTCCGCAACTGTGAAACCAAAGGGCTGGGCTCAGTGACGGCCAGGAGGTCCTTGCCGCTCAACATGTATAAGGGTCTGTGCCTCCCCTTTTGTACCAATAGCCACAGGTATGCAGGGCCTTTGGAAAAAGAATATTTTATTTTATTATTTTTTTAACTTTATTTTGAGAAAGAGCGAACCCGAGCAGGGGGTAGGGGGAGGTACAGAGAGAGGGTGGGGGGGGGAAGGGGGGAGAGAGAGAGAGAGAAAATCCCAAGCAGGCTCCATCCTGTCAGCAAGGAGCCCAATGTGGGGCTCGATCCCACGATTATGAGATCATGACCTGAGCCAAAATCAAGAGTCGGATGCTTTACCAACTGAGCCACCCAGGCATCCTTGGAAAAAGGACGTTTTAGGAGGAGCCCTTTCTGCCATGTGTAGCAACGTGGATGGACCTTGAGGGTGTTATGCTGAGCAAAATAAGTCAGGCAGAGAAGCACAGATACCATATGTTTGCACGTATAGGAAGATTAGGAGGAACTTAACGGAGGACCATGGGGGAGAAAAAGGGGGGAAATAGTGGGGGAGAGGGAGGGAGGCAAACCATGAGAGACTCTTGAATGCTGAGAACAAACTGAGGACTGATGGGGGTAGGGGAGAGGGGAAGGGGGGTAATGGGCATGGAGGAGGGCACTTGGGATGAGCACTGGGTGTTATATGGAAACGAACTTGACAATAAACTATTAAAAAAAAAAAGGAGCCCTTTCTGAAATGCAAAATTCAAAGCACAAAATGTAAAATCTTGCCTCTGAATAGAAGACTGGATTGGAGGGAGAATTAATAAAGGGGAAAATGTTCCTGAAAGAGAAGCATGTTGCAAGCGTTTCTGGAAAAGTAAGATGGTATCTGAGATGATCATGCATGAGCTACCAACCCAGATTTAGAGGCCTTAAAATTTCAAGATGATACAATAAGTCTCGAGAAATAACCTTGATAATAATAGTAGTGGCAGTAACAATAGTGGAAATGTACTGAATGCGTCTGTACCAGGTTCTGTACTAAGTGTGTGCTATAGATTAATTCCTTTAGTCTCACAGTCTGATGAGGTAGGTGCTGTATTATCTTTGTTTTAGAGGTGAAGAAATGGAGACCCAGAGAAGTCAAGTAACCTGCCCAAAGTCACCTAGCTAAGAACAAGAGACCAGAATTTGAATCCAGACCTCAGGGCCAGCCAATGAGAGCCCATCTTCTGTGTTACCCACACTGACACGGCTAGCTAGGTGATCAGCGTCCCTTGTCTAATCATCCATGAGAAAAAAAAACTTTCTGGAACTTGGTGCCAAGAACAGTACCTTTTCTAAAGAATGACATACTTCCTCGTACACCACCTTCCCATTTGGCTGGATTGTAATTTGTCCAAGGCAGGGGCTTGTTTCACTGTTCTTTTTATCTGCCCAAATGCTGGGTATTGAAGAGGTGCCAGAAAGGAATCTGAATCCCCCTCCTGTCTATGGAAAACTGGGATCACAGCTTCCCCCCTACCTTGTGGCAGTTTTCACATCTAGAGCCTGGGTGGGTTTGTAAGGCTGGCCACAGCCAGGGCTTGGGTCCAAGCTGGGTGACTTCGTTATTGGAGGGGCGTTGATCCTGGAGCTCAGGTCACCACTCAGAAAGTTCTTTGCATAGGAGGCAAGGTTTGGCACGCTGACCACTCGGCTGGGAACTTCCTCCATCTTCTTTTTCTGTTTATATTAAAAGAAAGGCCTTTTAGTGCCACCCTAAAGAGTCATTATAGTAAGTAAAAAAGGCCCACTGCATGCGTAGCAACATGGACTTGAGGGTGTTATGCTGAGTGAAATAAGTCAGGCAGAGAAGCACAGATACCATATGTTTGCACGTATAGGAGGATTTGGAGGAACTTAACAGAGGACCATGAGGGAGGAGAAGGGGAAAAATATTTGGGGAGAAGGAGGGAGGCAAACCATGAGAGACTTTCGAATGAGAGTCAACTGAGAACAAACTGAGGGCTGATGGGGGTGGGGGGGAGGGGAAGGGGGGTGATGGGCAGGGAGGAGGGCACTTGTGGGGATGAGCACTGGGTGTTATATGGAAACCAACTTGACAATAAACTATTAAAAAGTACAAAAAAAGATTAAAAAGTAAAAAAAGCCTACTCAACCAAAACTATATGGGAGAAGAGGCAATTTTATTTCTATACCCACATGTTATTTTTAAAGCATTTCTTCCTCCAATCTTTGTTTTACGAAACACAGGTTCACAATCTCTTACCCAAAACTTCTGGGGACAGATGTGTTTTGTAATTCAAATTTTTTAAAGACTTTAAGAAGGTCAAATAAGACCCCCAGCAGGGGTTGGGTCCATTGTCCTCAAATGCATTAGTATTTCTGCAAGGAAACTTAACACGTTGTTGCACTGAGAGGCATACATACAAATCGCAAATGAGCTCACACCAGTTCAGCTTAGGTTAGGTTTACTGTCCTTTGAACTATTAGACATTTTAAGCACTTTTAGTATTTTGTTATAGCAGATGATAGATTTGGATGTGAAAATTCTTATTATAACAAATTTCAAAAATATATAAGGGGGAAAAAAGTTAGGAAGTGGGAGATTCCTGGGGTTCCTGACCTGGAGTTCACCTCCGGTCATGAACTCGTGGTTGGTGAGATCAAGCCCTGTGTCAGGCTCTTGCTGACAGCACAGAGCCTGCTTGGGATTCTCTCCACCCACCTCTCTCTCAAACATTTTTTAAAAAGTGGGAGATTCCTGTTCTTTCCTCTCCTTGTCATTCAGATGTAACCACTATTAATAGTGACATGTTTATAGGAAATTCGGAGAATACAAAAACCCATAAGAAATTAAAAGTACACATAATCTGCCTAGCCAGATAGAAATACTGTTTGTTAGTAATTTGGACCATTTCCCGTGAGTCTGATTTTCAATGAACATTCCTCTGAATGTACGCCAGCCCACTGATAAAGAAGCTGCAGTTACCTTTAGGAAAATGTAACCAGAAGCACTGTGTAATGCCTGAAATCAGCAGACCCAAGTTACCTTCATGGAGGGGGTCAAATATCCCGGGTGAGGGTTGAAAGAGAAAGACCGGTTCCGATGGGACACCGCGCTGGGGAAGGCTGCGCAGTGAAATCTTCTCTCCTCCTGGAAAACAACACAACTGGGTCCAAATGAGCCTAAGCACACCGCCGGGTTGACCTGAAGGAAGGTGGCTGTGTGCGGCGGAGCTCAGGGGGAGGGGGAGGGGGAGCGGGGTGTGTGCGGGGATCCAGCTGCCACTGGAGCTCTGAGGAAGCACCTTGCCTCCTGTGGCCGAGTCCCCAGCTTCCGAATAGGACAGGGCGAGCTTATTCACACCTTAGGGCAGTCAGAGAGCCGGGTGCTCTGGGCACGGGGACGGAGTCTACGGCAGAAGCTGAAAACCTGGTACAATCACTACGTGGCCAACCTTGTTTATGTGTGTGACTGTCTACTTTTCTCTTTAAAACTAATACAGCGGATTCCAGTCATTGGATAATTTCATCTTTAAAAACATCAACATGTATCTCTAAGAGATAAGGACTCTTTGTTTAAAAAAAAAAAAACAAAACAAACCCACCACAATACTTTTGTCACAGTTAGCAAACAAGCTATTCCTTGGTATCATTTAACTTTCAGCTAGTGGTGAAGTTGTCCTGATGTCTCATCAGCGTCCTGACCAGAAACCGTGTGGCTGGGGCAGGGATGGGAGTGAGAGAGGAGAGGGGTGTGTATTTGTGGGGGGACTGTGGCTTCCGGAAGATCCCGGACTTTACTGGGGGAAGGATGGGAGGCCCTGAGCCGTGCTGCCATCGGACATACTTCCCGACTGCGCTGGGTGTCGTGAGGTCATCATGCGACCACGGCTGGAGTGAGGGGCGGGTCCAGTGGTTCACTGAGTGTGTGACAGGGGCTTGGACTAAGGCGGCGCAGGCAGAGACGGGGGTGGGGAGGTAGCTGGACTTGTCAGGTGGCTGAGGAGCCCTCCCACTGAGGGCTGCACAGACAGGAGCCACTGTCTGCAGAGCGGAACCCTGGCCTGGGGAGCCGGCTCAGCCGGGATGCTCTGCTACAAGCAACTTTCAGCCAAACCAGGGGGCTCGGGCCGCTGCGTTAGAGGCCACAGCAATAGATGGAGTATCAGGAGGCATGGGTGGGAGGTGGGAGGGCTGTGAAAGCGCAGGAGCAGGTGGAGGGAGGGACATTCCAAAGAAGTGGCCTCAGGCCCCGTGGCTGTGGGATATGGAACCAGAGGGAGAAAACTCCTTTCTAAGGGGTCCAGGGCCGTGGCTTTGCTAGCTGGAAATCAGCTAGTCCTTTCTACAAAAGGAAGACCAACAAACAATATTTGGCTTGACGGAATCTACTAAAATTCCAGCGAGAGGTGAGCCATTCTAGATTTCCCCTAATTCCATAGATGAAAAAACTGAACCAACCAACTTCGGGCAGATGCCGTAGGACTTGAGGCCTCTTTTTTTGGCCTCTATTTTTCTGTGTTAATATTTTTGGTGAGTATGTGTTGCTTCAGATAATAGACAAAAGTAATCCAGGATCTTCTGAAGGTGGTTTTAGGGTTATCAGGATGAAAATTGCGGGAACGCAGAGCAAAGGCAGGAGCAGAGTGGATGGCCCTCCCGGAGGGGCCCCGCGGGCCCCTGGGCGCCCCGGCGGCCTCACCATGAGCTGCTTGATGATCTCCTCTCTCTCCTTCAGGCGGGTCTGCAGGCGGCCTATGAGCTGAACGTCCTCTGGCCTGGACGCCGCCTTCCCTGGCTTCTCTCCGGAATCTTTCAGTCTGTTTGAAACAGGCACGCAGTGAGGCTCCTTGCTGCCATTACCCAACAAGCAAGTGGACGGTGCGGGGACGCTGCTGTGAGCTGAGCCTGGCCAGCTAATCTCTCCGTTCACAAATGGGGAAACTGAGGCCCAGAGAGCTTGCCCGGGACCACCCAGTGAATTGGCTGCAGAGCTCAGGACTCCAGCTCCCAGTCTGACCTTTGCCAGTTACCCTGAGGCTGCGGGGCCAAGGAAGCAAAGGCCCATGTGTGATGCACACGCTACCCTCAGTGAAGCTTCAAGAATCAAGGATGTCTGGACAGAGAGGCCTCCGCAGAAAAACATCCCCCACTGCCACCCGCCCGCAGGTTGGGCTAACGCCGGCGTGGCTCTGGCGCCATCTGCTGGCTGACGTGGAGCATGGCATGAGCTGGTCTCCTCCCCCCCCCCCCCCAACATGAAGTCAGAGAGGAGTGACTCTTCACTTGGTGGGTGAGAGGGGGTGACGGCTGCAGATGACCTAGCATGTAGTTGATAAGAGGGCCAGGACTTTGGGGTAAGATAACTTGGGATCTAATCCCTACTCTGCCTTTTTCTAGTTATGTGACCTTGCATAGCCTTTCCCTGACCATCAGTTCCCTCTTATTTAAAATGGGCACGAAACCAGGTAGTTGTGAGGATTCAGTGAGATAATAGGTGCCTGGCATGTGGTGAGTGCTCATGATATGGTAGCTGATAAAACCTTCCACTCTGGATTTTGGATGGTTTGCTTTGTATAGGAGACAGTGGAGAACATGCTTTTAAGAGTCAAGGTCAGACAGGTATCAGATTCACTTAGTGCAGCTTGACCTTGGGCAAGTGGCTTTACCTTTCATCTTCCACCTCCATGCTGCTAACCCTGACCCCTAGTCTCTTCTCTCAGCAGCCAGAGTGACCTTATGAAAAGGTAAATCTGGCCATGTCATTCCTGCTCAAAGCCTTGCAATGGCTTCCCAGTGCACTCTGAACACATCCAAACTCCTTTCTGTTTAGTGTGAGGTCTCCTTCATCCCTCCTAGCTATGCCACCAATCTCAATTCCTGTCACTCACCCTCTCACTTATTCCTGGCTGTTCAGTCACGTGAAGCAAGCCCCAGGGCCATTGCACTTGCTGTTGTGGCCGCTTAGAATGCTCTTCCTCCAGATGGCGCTCTCATTCCCTCACCTCTTTGTGCTTAAATGTCACCTCCTTAGACAGCCCTTCCTTGCCTACCCTTGCCACTCCCTAGATACTGACCCTGTTTTTCTTTTAGCACTTTCAATACCTGATATGAAGTTAAATATTCATTTGCTTATTTCTTGTCTGGATTCCCATCTAGAATTTGGGAGCTCTATGACAGCATAGTCTTTGTTTAGTTCTGGCTGTAACTCCAGAGCCTAAAACAGTGCATGGCACACAGTAGGCTCTTAATAAACATCTGTTGAATAAGTAAATAATAAAGATGTATGCATTCAGGCACAAGGCTCCTCGGTTTCTTTATCTGCCACGAAGGGTGATTGTGAAGATTCAGTGAGGTGATGCATGTTAGAATGGGGGAAAGGTTCACTAAAAAGTAGCCTTGATCCTGCAGATTTCTTCCCAGTGTGAGGGTCAAGCCCACAAGACAGGGTTCATTCCTCACAGACTCCCAGGGCCCTGCATGGGGAGAATGCAGTCTCATAAAATGATGGGGGATGACATACTGTCCCCGACTGCTCAGGACTGAGGTGCTTCTTGGAGCTCAGGACCTGTCGTTTTAAAACTGAGAGAGCCAGGCACAGTGGCATGAGTTGGTGCCCTAATAAAATGTACATCTCCTGGTCCCTCCCAACCTGGGGCCCAAGGCCTCACTTACTCAGTTTCCAGGGCGGCCAGCCGGGCCTGGAGCCGGGCTTGTGCACTGCTGAAATCCGCCACCATGGCTTGCATCTCTTTCCGGTGTTCCTGGCGGAGCTTCTCCACCTCCCGGGCCCGCTGGGCTTGCTGCTCCTCCTCCAGCAGCCTGCGGGTGGACGGAGACACAGCGGGGCTTGTCCAGGCTCTAGGGACTGAGCCTCGTGGGCACTGGGCTGGGGTGGGCAGACAATGTGGGGGGTGGTTATGAATGAGGTCAGGACACGGGGAAGGAGACCAGGGATCTCTGAGTTGTGGGGTCCCGGATAAACCCTGCGGGTGGGACCCCTTCTCAGCACCTCCTACCCCAGCATTCCAGGAAGGAGAAATCTGAGCGTGAAGCCTTCGGGGGCAAGCGGTGGAGGACAGCTCTGGAGAGTTCTGGAAAATACTCCCTTCACATGGGGCAAATGGAGGTCCGGAGGCTCAGATTTGTACAGAATTACTGAGCGGCCACAACCGGTCCAGGGTTGAAAGACAGGGTGATAGGTCTTCCTCTATCACTTCCTAGCTGTGTGACCTTGGGCAAGCCACACCCGGCTCAGTTTCTTCAACTGTTAAATACATGTGATCAAAATGGTTACCTTACAGGGTTAGTGCAAAAATGAATCATGCTAACGCATGTCCAGAACAGTCCGTGGCACAAAGTATGTGTTCAAGTATCAGCTCTCATTTTTCCTAATCTGGAGGTGGGGCTCTAAGGGATCCATAGACAAGTCTCAGGGCTCTGTCACCCTCAGAAAGTACAGTCAACCCCTGAACAACATGGGTATGAACTGCACGGGTCCATTTATACGTGGATTTTTTTCTGATAAATACAGTACAGTACTGTATATTTTATCTTCCTTTGATTTTCTTAATAACATTTTCTTTTTTCTTTCTTTTATTTTTTGAATTTGAGAGAGAGTATCAGCAGGGGAAAGGGGTAGGGAGTGTGTGTGTGGGGGGGAGAGAGAGAGAGAGAGAGGGAGAGAATCTCAAGCAGGCCCCACACTCAGTGTGAAGCCTGACACCAGGCTTGATCCCATGACCCTGGGATCATGACCTGAACCAAAATCAAGAGTCAGATGCCCAACTGACTGAGCCACCCAGGCGCCCTACATTTTTTTTCTAGGTTTATTATAAGAATATAGCATAGGGGCCTCTGGGTGGCTTAGTCGTTTGAGCATCTGGCTCTTGATTTTGGCTCAGGTTGAGATCTGAGATCATGAGATCAAGCCCCACATCCTGACATTGAGGAGCCTGTGTGGGATTCTCTCTCCCTCTCTCTGCTTCTCCCCTGCTCTATCTCTCAAAATAAATAAACATTTAAAAATACAGCATATAGGGGCACCTGGGTGGCTCAGTCGGTTAAGCATTCGACTTTGGCTCAGGTCATGATCTCACGGTTCGTAGGTTCAAGCCCCGCATCGGGCTCTGTGCTGCAGCTCAGAGCCTGGAGCCTGCTTCAGATTCTGTGTCTCCCTCTCTCTCTGACCCTCCCCTGCTCATGCTGTCTCTCTTTCTCTCTCAGAAATAAATAAAAACATTTAAAATTTTTTTAAAAAAATACAGCATATAATACATATAACATACAAAATCTGTGTTAATCAACTGTTTACGTTATTGATTAGGCTTCAGGTCAAGAGGAGGCTATCAGTAGTTACGTTTTGGGGAAATCAAAAGTTACACACCGATTTCTGACTGCGTGGGAGGGGGGTGTGACACTCATAATCTCGTGTTGTTCAAGGGTCAACTGTACCTGCATATTTTTGTGTGACTCTATCCTTGTCACAGGAGAGGGATCATTGCTTCCGTCACCTGGAGGGGCTGCAACCGGCAGTGGCTGGGATTCCCTATTCTGGCCCAATCCCCCTGTTCCGGAGTCACGTGGGGAGTCGCTTACTGAAGTCAGTGTCCCCCCTTGGCCAGGCGGGCTCACAGCTCTTTCTCAGAGGGGCTCAGGTGTACTTTCAACTGAACAACTTTCTGCTGGCAACGGGGACATTCAAACACTGAGGTGAAATGGGCAAGTCCTTTGAAAGACACAAACTACCAAAGCTCACTCACTCAAGGTTAAAAAAAAAAAAAAAAAAAGGAACATATAACCTGAAAAGTCCTACCTCTATGAATGAAATTAAATTTGTCGTTATAAACTTTTCAACAAGGGGGTAGAAATAGCTGTGACTTCGGGCCTGATAATGAGCTGTCCAGCCTGGATTAGGTGGTAACGGTGACCGTGCGGGGTTTCCCAAGCGCTCCCTCCACGCATCCCAGGGCAGGTGCTAAATCCTGCTTAACGTGGGGCGCCTGGGGGGCTTAGTCGGTTAGGCGGCCGACTTTCGCTTGGGTCATGGTCTCGCGGTTCGTGGGTTCGAGCCCCGCGTCGGGCTCTGTGCTGACTGCCAGCTCGGAGCCTGGAGCCTGTTTCAGTCTGTGACTCCCTCTCTCTCTGACCCTCCCCTGCTCACGCTGTCTCTCTCTCTCCTAGAAATAAATAAAACATTAAAAAAAAAAATCCTGCCTAACGTTTCACTGCATCCGGGACAGCACTGCAGGTGAGGGCAGGGCCTTGGAGAGCCAGCGCGCTCACCTGAGCTCACCGGCGCCGCCTCCCTAGGGCTGGATTTGAAGACTTTGGTAAGGTGAGGCGTGAGCCCATAAACTCCTTGGGCAAACCCTGCACTTTTGAGGCTGGGATTCGTGGAGCCCCCGGTACTCTTCACGCGTCAGGAGTAACATCAGGGAAGTGCCGGCGTGTTAGGGAGTCTTTCCCTCGGGGGGGAAGGCGAGGGGGGTGGCCCTAGGTTCGGAGGCCCACCCAGGGGCACTGGAGGGAGCGAGGGAGCGAGGGGAGCTCCGGCCCGCGCCGCGCGGAGACGCACCTGCGCTGCTCGCGGAGCTGTAGCGCCTCCTGCTGGTGCTGTTCCACCTCTGCCCGCAGCCGCCGCACTGCGTCCCGGAGCTGCGAGTTCTCCGCGCAGGGGTCGCAGCCCTCGCCCTTCGCGGAGCCCGCACCCTGGGGAGAAGCGCCCGGGGGAGGCGTTGTGGCGCCCCGCCCGCAGCCCCCGCCAGCCGCCGGCCCCCGATTCAGGGGCTCACCCGCCGGCCTCAGGCTTTCCCGCTCAGAGTCGCCCGGGTCTGGCCCTCGCGCAGCTGGACGGCGCTGGCGAGCCAGGGATGCGGCTTAAACCGAAACAAGCCAAACAGTCCACTCGGAGCGCCCTCCCCACGTACACAGCACTGCCTGGGGCGGGAAGCGGGAGCCGCTCTCTCCTCTGCTGTCACCGAATCCCCATCCCATCCCGTCTACACCGAAGAGCGCCCATCTCTTTTTTTTTTTTACCTGGTAATCTCTGCCTTTATTTTATTTTTTACAAACAGTTTATGGTCAAGTTGGTTTCCCTATAGCACCCAGTGCTCATCCCCACAAATGCCCTCCTCCGTGCCCCTCACCCCCCCCCCCCCCCCCCCCCCCCCCCCCCGCCCTCAGTTTGTTCTCAGTATTCAAGAGTCGCCCATCTCTTGCATCCCGGTCTCCTCCACCGGCCCCGGAGCGCTTCCCAGGAAGGCACCGTCTCCCGGTAAGTTTCCCAATCCTATGGCACCTGGCACAGTGGCTGAGCTCCANACCGAATCCCCATCCCATCCCGTCTACACCGAAGAGCGCCCATCTCTTTTTTTTTTTTACCTGGTAATCTCTGCCTTTATTTTATTTTTTACAAATAGTTTAATGTCAAGTTGGTGTCCATATAACACCCAGTGCTCATCCCCACAAGTGCCCTCCTCCATGCCCATCACCCCCCCCCCCCCCCCCCCCACGTCCATCAGCCCTCAGTTTGTTCTCAGCATTCAAGAGTCGCCCATCTCTGTAACGCTGGTCTCCTCCACCGGCCCCGGAGCGCTTCCCAGGAAGGCACCGTCTCCCGGTAAGTTTCCCAATCCTATGGCACCTGGCACAGTGGCTGAGCTCCAGGAGGGGCCAAATACATGCTTGCTAAGTGAAATGAGGCTCGAATGCCAGTGGTTGTCTGAGAGAAACTCAAAGATCTGTGTGCAAAGGAAACGGGGTCGGAGTGAACCCTGGTTAGTGAATGTTACAGTTTTCAAGGCCACTCAAAGGTGCCTGAAGGTTTCTGCATTTGTTCATTCCACGCGAGGGAGCATCTGTGGCCCGTGCCCCACACACACCTCTTGCTTCCTGCCCTGGGGCGTGAGTGCGTGCATGCGTGTGTGTGTGTGTGTGTGTGACACCCACCGGCACATGGGCACCTGGCACTCACCTACGTACAACCTGGGGGAGCCTGGCTAAGATCCTGGGGGGCCGTGCTTGACTGATGGGAGGAGGAGTCTGCTGGATGAATGCATCCCCCTCTGTCCCAAGCTGGGACAGGTATGGGGATGGTTTCACAGGGCTCCTCGGAAGATCCCAGAGTGGTGGCCGACTTAAGGACACATCCTAGTATTGGGTACCCCCCTCCCCTCTTTCACTGGTGGGGCTCTTCCTCCTGGCTAACACCCCCACCTTTCTTCTCTGTGTGGGTTTTCATCCGAGGCCTTGCTATTCCTCCTAGAGGGCTCAGGGCTTCCCTCCGTTGAGGTGAAGGTGAAGGCTGGCACCTGGTGGCCAGGCGTCATCCCGTCCATCCAGGGATCCAGAGCACTTGGGGAGCGAGTTTGTCATTGCAGACGTCACGACCCCACGTTTCCCCTGCCCCCGCCCATAGGTACGGGTGGCTCCCACCAATCTAGGGTGCTTCCTGGGACACACCCGGTCTTCCCTCTGCTGGGCTTTACTGGCTGGGCTGAACTCCTTGTGATTCATCATTGATTATTTCTCATCAAACACAGATTGTCTTCAGGTGCTCGGTACTAGCAAAATCCTGAGCAAACGATCCCCACGTCCCTGGACCTTCAGCAGGGCTGGGACGCAAACCCACCGCCGGCCTCCACAAACCCTGGAGAAGACTCCCTTTGTGCAGACTTCGTGCAGAGTGCTGAGTTGGGGTGGGGATGACATGAGGCAGACGTGGCTGACTCTCGAAAGACTCCTAATCCAGTTGAGAACATGCATGAAGAGCACACATGGTGTGATGGTTGCCTAACGGGCACATGCAGTAGACGAAGAGCTCAGAGACTGGTGGGGTCACAGGTGTGGAGGGAACCCCCAGAGCTCACTTCAGAAGCACATATGCTAAAATTGGAGGGGAGACCCCTGGCACAGAGGGTAAGTTGGGCACTGAGGAGGAAGGACCGCGTCCCAAGCAGGGAGTGGGCACATGCAAAGGCCCAGAGCCAGGATGGGCACATGCAAAGGCCCAGAGGCAGGATGCAGAGCCACCGCTTAGAGCAGAGGGGGATACGGCTGGAGACAGAAAGCGCAGCCAGTGGGTGGCTTTCCCTTGCCAGTCTTAGGCATGTGGAGCTCATTCTGATAGCAGTAGGGAGTCACTGAAGCTTTTATACAGATGAGTAGCTGACCATATGGTCCACAGTGGACTGAGGGGAGAGAGGCCTGGGCTGTTTCGGAGGTCACTGTGCGGCCAGCCATGTGGGAATATGGATGTACACAGAAGGGGCTGATGGGCCAAGTCTGACTACGAGGCTCAAAGAGAGTCAGGGTCAAACCTCCCGACAAAAAGGCAGCTCCCCTCCGACTCATGGGAACAGACAGTCTGTCTGGGAAGGTTCTGAGGCATTCTCTGCAGATTTGAGGGAGTGACCCAGCCTGGCTGTCTCCAGGGCCTATCGGGCAGTGACACTCTGAAATGCTATTGTATCTTCATTAAAAATAACATGTGGCACTTTCAACTTGTGTTTGGCTTTTCAACACGGGAGCCCGCAGGCCCATCAAGTATCTCCCAGGACCTGGAGGAAGGGTCTTCCCCGTATCAGACTGAAGGAGGAGCATCTGGAGCCCCTCTTTTTTATGAGTTTCTCCCTGCAGCATTGACGCTGCTTTGAGAGGCATGCACGTGCGGTGTGGGCACAGTGGGGGTGCTGACCTCTGTTGCGACGGCGTGGTCCTCGCTGTCCCCTGGACACTGGGCGATGGGCTGCTGCTTGCCCAAGCTGCCCAGAGCCCTCAGCTCGGCCTGCAGTGCCTCCAGATCTTTCTGGTGCTCAGAGCAGGCAGCCTGCCTCTCCGACAGCTCCTGCCTCAGGGACTCTGCAGAAGGAAGAGCTGTTAAGTTTTAAAGAGAATGATTTCTCCCCGCTAAGAAGTGTGATACTTCTCTGTTATGGACTTTGAGACTCTGTATTTTAGTTATTGCAACTTAACTTTGAAACATTGTTCCAACAATTCCTTAGGCCTGAGATACCCCGTAGGGGCCCGAGTACAGGGCAAATACTCCACACATATTTGTAAAATAGACAAGTGATGTTTAGGGTGGAAATTAATGACATTGTAAAAGTGTATCAGTTGCAAAAGACTTCCCATAAACTTACTAAGCTTCTCTGAAAGTTAGAGTATATCAAACACAGCAAAGCTTATTCTGATGATATGTTGAAAATTTTACTTGATCATCTTTCTTCCCCAGTAGGATTTTAATTTCGATAGCTTATTTTCTTTAAAAACTCCATACCCAATGCAATATTTTGAAATCCTTTAGCACAAAAATATGTGCAATAAAACTCTTTAGCAAAGTGTAACTATAGTGGGCTCGTTTATTACCCTGTCTCTTTTTTCTTTTTTTAATGTTATTTTATTTTATTTTTTTCAGAGAGACAGACAGAGTGTGAGTGGGGGAGGGGCAGAGAGAAAAAGGGAAACACAGACCTGAAGCAGGCTCCAGACTCTGAACTGTCAGCACAGAGCTCGATGTGGGGCTTGAACTCATGGATTGCGAGGTCATGATCTGAGCCAAAGTCGGCTGCTTAACCGATTGAGCCACCAGGCACCCCCACCTTGTCTCTCTCCCTTGGCCTCCTCTCCTTACCTCCCTCCATCCTCCATCTACCCAACCCCCCTTCTTCCCTCCCTCGCTCCCTCCATCCCTCCACCCACATATCCACCAGAACCTTCTGCCCTTCCACCCACATCCATCCACCTGTGCATCCAACAAGTCTGGGTCCCCACCCCAGGGTATCAGGTAATCTCATGGACGATGCTCTCTGCCCCTCACACACTGACCAGCAGGTCAGGTGTGTCTCATACAGACAGTGCGGTGGCCGTAATCGGGACGAGGACTGTCTACATACCCCTGTCGTGACAGGTGCTCTCAGCCACCCAAAACCACTCATAAAGCCACCGACTTGCTCTCATCGTTATAGAGTCCACCGAGCCCCTTTGTCCTGGGATCGTGTTCAGAATCCCATATGGACCCAGGGTCTCTCTGGACTCTTTTGTCCAGGAAAGGACCAGGCCGCTGTGGGCTCAGAGGGGCCAGGGGACAGCGGTAGGGACAGCTGCTGTTGGGTGCTGGAATCACCAGGGGTGTCCACCTGGATCTGAATCTTGTCATGTGCCTGAGACATGACACACCCTGAGTTCTATCTTGTGGAGTCCATCTTGTTTAGATGCTGCTAACTTTAGCCTGTCCCACCTGGACACTAACTGGGGAATCTACGAGACTCTCTCTCTCTCCCTCTCCCTCTCTCTCTCTCTCTCCCTCCCTCTCTCTCTCTCCTGCCTGCTTCCCGAGTCGCTTCCTCCAGAAATGGGCAGAGCGGATGTGCAGTCAGCAGACTATGCTGTCTAACGAAAGCTCACCCAAGCAGCAGGTAGATCTTATTCACTTATGCACATAAAAAGAAAAAAATTGCTCTTCTCCCAAATTCTCTTAAGGCGACCCCCGTCTGGGTTTGAAAAGAAATATTTAGTAAGGCCAATATGATCTTTAATGCTAGGCATGAAATAAGGGGGAGGCATTTGTCTTGCTCTTTTTTTTTTTAATGTTTTATTTATTTCTAGGAGAGAGAGAGAGAGCGTGAGCAGGGGAGGGTCAGAGAGAGAGGGAGTCACAGACTGAAACAGGCTCCAGGCTCTGAGCTGGCAGTCAGCACAGAGCCCGACACGGGGCTCGAACCCACGAACTGCGAGATCATGACCTAAGCGAAAGTCGGACGCTTAACCGACTAAGCCACCCAGGCGCCCCTCATTTGTCTTGCTCTTAAGAGTGAGAAGGGGGGCACCTGGGTGGCTTGGTGAGTTAATCACTGGACTCTTGGTTTCGCTCAGGTCTTGTTCTTGTGGTTCAAGAGTTCGAGCCCTGCATCAGACTCTGCGCTGATAGTGCAGAGCCTGCTTGGGATTCTCTATCCCTCTCTCTCTGCCCCTCTCCCACTCTCTCTCTCTGTCTCTCTCAAAATAAATAAATAAACTTAATTTTTTTTTTACGAAAGAGAGAAGGAAGATGAGAATAAAAGAGAAAACGAGGGAAATGATCATCTACAAAAACAAAGACATTTTGAGGGTCAGCCACGCAATGTCAGAATATTCAGTAATGATAACAGTGAACACCTGTGTAGCATTCTAGGTGGATGCTGTTTTTCCCATTTTACAAATGAGCAACTGAGGCACAGCCCAGTTAAGCAACTTGCCCAGAGCCACACAACTAGTGAGTGTTGGAGCTGGGCTCTAAGCCCAGACAGTTTGACTCAGGAGATCTTTACTGCTTCTGGTAACTTCCAGAATGCTTTGTGTGACTGGTTTTGGATGTGGAAACTGAAGAGTAGGTGAGTTTCATGCCGAGGATGATGGGGAAGGGGCAGGCAAAGAAAGGAGAGTCACTACAGGAGTCTGGAATGTAAGACGCCCAGATTTGCAGGAATCTTCCAAGTGGAGATGAGAGGTTGAGACAATCCCATGAAACTCTCATGAAGGCTCAGCGATCTGGTTATATTTAATAATAATGGTGATACCTGAATAATAATAGAGGTGCCTCTGCTTTTCTAAGGTTCACCTACAGGGGTGCCTGGGTGGCTCAGTCGGTTAGGCCTCCGACTTCAGCTCAGGTCATGATCTTACAGTCTGTGAGTTCGAGCCCCGCATGAGGCTCTGTGCTGCCAGCTCAGAGCCTGGAGCTGCTTCAGATTCTGTGCCTCCCTCTCTCTCTGCCCCTGCCCTCGCTCGTGCTCCATATCTGTCTCTCAAAAGCAAAAATTAAAAAAAAATTTAAGAAGTTCACCTACATTAGAGCCTCTTCTCACTAACCCAGAGAAGCCTGAAGAGGATTCTCATTTTTACATAACTAAAGTGAAACGGGCCAACAGCGTTCACCGCTGATTCTGCCGCGAGCGGTGCAGAGGCAGCGCGTGCCCCGTGGCCGCGCGAGTGGCGCCCCCCAGCGCCCTCCGCGGGAACCACACCCAGCATCCCAGGCTCGAGCATCAGAGCCGCAGCACCTGGGCTGTATCTCCATCTATTGTGTGCATCCGTTAGCAAGGCATGCCCTATGGTGTCAGGAAAGCCTAAGGAAGGGGATTTTGGGGGTCTGGGGACGCTAAAAAAATTGTCCACTTAAATTCATGGCAATTGCTTCTTCGCTCTTCGCCGTTTCGGCTTATGGAACGCTCTGCTTTTGGGTAGCAGAAGACCTGTGCTACAGTCCGCATGCGCTGGGCTCCTGTCATATGCGGGGCACTTTATATTTACTCCCTCTTCAAATCCACACAAAGCCCCTATGAGGTGGGGACGACTGTGACTCCACTTTCCAGAAAAGCAAACGGAGACTGACAGTGACTCCCTCCTCCCAACCCTGAGTGTCCCCACCTGACCCACAGCCCCGTGGGCCAGGTCTTGCCCGGGGGTCCACGCGCGGACTCAGGGGGTAGCCGCCTCCCCCCCCCCCCCCCCCCCCCCCCCCCCCGTCTGCCTCTGTACCTAACACCAGAGCCTGCTGAACCTGCAGCCTCTCCCGCTCTCCCTGCAGCTGCTGCCGGGCCTTTTCTTCCAGGGCTTGGAGCTCCAGCCGGTGCGCCTGGTGCTGGATGTGCAGGCTGTGGCTGGACTCCTTCTTCAGGCGCTCCTCCGTGGCCTGCGGGCGAAAGTGGGAGAAAGTGGCGACGGACGGGAGACCCGTCCCCTCTGCCAAGTTCTTCCTCTGCACCGGGGCCCACAGAGCCCTCACCACTGTTCGGTGGAGGCCTTATCAGGCCACCGAGGACATTCCCCGACCCATCTGAGATGACAGTGATGGCCTGGCCCCAGCAGCCACTTTGTACCATGTGAACCTGACCCCAAACCCTAGCTGATTGAAAACCAGAGTAGACGCCTGTTCTAACCTGCGCCAGTCACTGGGAATTTGGTGTTAGGAGGCCTGGGAGAGAGTGAGCAAGAAACAGACAGACAGTGACTGATCGGTTCATTTTAACACACTTGGGAGGAGTGGGGTGACCATTTTGCTCACACCTGCCCCAGGACCAGAGAGGTGCAGAGAGCTGTCTGTGAGGACAGCCAAGGGCTGAATGCAGAGCAGAGCAGCCGTGACAAAGGGGTCCCTATAGTTTCTTCAGCCTCTGGTCTAGTTTGGTCCTCAGAACTGGCTAGGTCTCTGCCTTGAGGTTCACTGATTATTCTTTTATTACTTCATTTATGGTTATTTCATTCATGCAGTCATTCTTTTACTCAACACTCATTTATTGAAGCCCTCATATATCAAACACCCAAAGTGCGTTCTATGAGCATCTGTGTAAACTTTAATAGAAATCTTTCCACTGCGAAGCTAGCTCAAGCTAGTTTCTGGAGTGGGAACCATTGATGGTCCCTGAGATGTCCAAGTGGAAATCCCTGGGGCCTGTGAATATGTTACTTTATGTGATAAAAGGAGTGTTGCAGGTGAGATTAAGTTAAGGATCCTGAAATGGGAGATTATCCCAATTTATCTGGGTGGGTCCAATGTGGTCACAAAGGTCCTTACAAGAGGGAGGCGAAGAGCTAGTGAGGGGAGAGGTGCTGAGGGCAGCCGAGGGCAAGGGGAGGGGAAGAGGAGTTGGGAGGGTGGTGGGGGAGACGGAGAGGGAGGGGTATCGGAAGAAGTTCCATGCTAGGCTGCTGGCTTTCATGATGCAGGAAGGGGCCGGGAGCCTCGGAATGCAGGCAGCTCCTAGAAGTCTCACGAGGCAAGAAAACAGATCCTTCCGGAGAGCTTTTAGAAGGAGCACATTCCTGCCAACACCTTGACCTTCAGAACTGTCAGGTAATAAATCTGTGATGTGTTCAGCCACCAATTTGTTACAACAGCAATAGGGAACATATTAAGTTTCTGTTTTTTGTTTGTTTGTTTGTTTGTTTGTTTTACAACAGAGAGTTCCAATTAAGACACAAGACTCTTGAATGCTGAGAACAAACTGAGGGCTGATGGGGGTGGGGGAGAGGGGGAGGGGGGAGATGGGCATGGAGGAGGGCACTTGTGGAGATGAGCACTGGGTGTTATATGGAAACCAATTTGACAATAAACTACTTAAGAGAAAAAAGACACAAGCCCACCTTTTAGATGAGGAAATTGAGGCTGGGGGAGATGAACTAGTTTCTCCAAGGTCACACAGGAAAGATGCAGAAAGTATCTGCATTCTGCTTCGTCTTAGTTGTTTTAGAAATTAGGAATTATCTTCCATTAGGGTAGATGAGGATTTCAGGTCTCATACACTCTCCCCCTTCCAGTCCTCATATATCATTAAATTACTTTTTCAGTATAGTGACATAAATTCAATACTTTTATTACTATGAGTAAATACAGTTCATTCCCGAGTGAAATAAACTATTATGATTAAAGCCAACCTGCATAACTTTTTCTTTTTCCTTGCATTAATAACTTGCAGCATTAAAAAAATTGCTTAGCTTTCTTTGAGTGTTTGGCTAAATCTTCCAAAAGATTTGCAAAATATTTGTGTGTGTGGGTTGGGGGGTGCCTGAGTAGCTCAGTTGGCTGAGCATCGACTCTTGATTTCAGCTCAGGTCATGATCTTGTGGTTTGTGAGATGGAACCCCATGTTGGTCTCTGCGCTGATAGCATGGAACCTTCTTGGGATTCTCTCTCTCTGTCCTTCCCCACCTCACATCACATTCTCTCAAGATAAATAATACACATGAAAAAAAATCCAAAACCCCACGTGTGTGTGTGTGTGTGTGTGTGTATGTGTGTGTGTGTGTAAAACACTGTTCATACAACTTTCCACATGGCCAAGTTGATCAGAGAATCCATCAGTTCTATTTTCCCCTGGAGCCTTTCTCCTGGGTCCTTAGTCCTCGCCCACACGGAGCTGTGTCTCGGCCAGCAGTGTAGCTGAGCTCCTTCCTTTTCCTTCTCCTACGCTGGATTCCTCTATCCTAGATCCCTCTTATTCCCTCGCCCTTGGTTTGCTCCCTTGTTTTAGTGGGGGCACTCTTCAAGGAACTTCCTGAGAAAAAGGGCATGGAAGATACACCAGTCTGGGTCCAACAGGAGACAGAAACCACATGGTAATTTAAGTGGGAGAAACTCAATATAAAGAACTATTGTGCTACGACAGGGGAGTGACTCTAGAGATGCAGAGAGAACTGCAGGGTGTCCCGAGGCTGAGAGAGAGCACCCAAAGCAAGGATAACCTGGAAGGGGGGAGCCCTTCCCCAGTGTAGGCCCAGACCTTGTTGGAGAAGGTATGGTGGCAGCTCACTAGTGGAGAAGATCACTGGGCTGCCCAGGCTAGAGTTGGTCAATCAGGAACAACCCTCCCCAGGAGAGATGAGCCACAGGTTGGTGATGCTCAGAGAGTATGGGGGCACCATGTGTGCATGAGGGCCAGAGGGTGAAGTTACTGGGGCAGAATAACACCTGAGGTCCTCACACAGCCACATCACTGTTCAACTGTGCAAATGAGGCCAGAAACAGAGCAAAAACACAGCTTCTGGAACCAGGAAGATGAGACTCTTTGCTCCTACAAGGTGCCCCCAGTGCTCTTTACCGACAAAGCTTAACACTGGGCCCTCTGCAAAGGAGACATGCTTCAAGAATCCAGGTCATTACTGCAGGGCAGGCACTGAAGAGTGAATTGGGAGCTGAGAGACAATAAATTATAACAGAAGGTAAATTTCCTAATACCTCATATGCCAGTCAATATTTGTAATCAATTCTCACACTTATGAATAGTTTTAATTAAGTTTCTCAAAACTGCACATTGGCTTCTAGCTGCTTCTGTTGGCTGTGGAGATAGTGGACTTTGTAACTATCACCTTTACCTTGAGTTCTTGATTTTTGGCCTTCTCAAGCATGCGCAGGGCTCGCTGGTGGGAGGCCTCAAGCTGGGCTTTCATGGCCTGGTTCTGCTGGACGGTCTCCTGCAACTCATGCTGCAGCTTCTCCCTCTCGTGGTCGGAGAGTTGCCTGAGCACCTGCAGGTCCTCCCTGTAGCTGCTGGCGCACTGCTCCAGAGCCTGCTGCATCTGGGAGACCTGCCCGCCAGGGCACCCTGCCCTCAGGCGAGGTCCCCTCCCCTCCCCCTTCCCGGGATAGTTAAAAAAAAAATAAGTGTTCTGAACATCTCAACCCAGCTGAGCCTCCGCTACCCGTGGGAACTCTGAGGAGGGTGCCTGTAACCTTGAAAAACCTGGGGATGGCCAGTCTCCCGGGGGCTTCTCAGCTACAGCCACAGATGCCAGGGGACAGGTAGGTGGCTTGGGATGCCAACCATCCAAGAGGAATCAGAGAGGGGACCACTGAAGTCTTCCCTGACACCTCCATTTAGTATTACACGCCCCTCCCCCCCCATCAAGAGACAGCCTCTCAATCCTTCTTACCATGCTCTGTTTTTCCTTTTTCCTGAAACCCTATCATCCTCTAATACACCACGTGCTTCACTTAATTCGTAGGTCTAGTATTTATGGTCTATACCCACTTCCTCTACTGTAATATAATATAAGCACTGTAATGCAGGACTTTTGTTTAACTGGTTCACTGATGTATCCCAAGCATGTAGAAGGGTGCCTGGCTCATGGTAGGTGTTCATGAGCCACAGGATGCATTGAATGAATGAATGAATATATGAATGAATGAAACCAAGAATCCCACCTTGCCCTGAGCCAGAATGCCCTCCCCAGCCTGGACGTGAATCAGTCCTTGCATGCATTTCCAAGCCTGTCTACAGGGATGCGGGGGAGGCAGGGTGTCCTTCAGCGTGACAGCACATCCCCCTATGGCTGTCCTACCTGGGCTTGCAATTTGGCCTTCTGGCTCTGCCATTCCTCCTGCAGACGCTGGATGTCGGGTGCCTTTTCCTCCAGCAAAGAGCTCAGCGGAGGTTGCAGGCCACCTCCTTCCTTGAGGGGCAATACGATCCTTTGAAGAGAGAGAGGCCAAAATCACAAAGGTCCTGGACCGAGAATGACGTGACCACCTTGGGCTGGGAAAGGGCAGCTGCCATGGCAGTGAGTGGGGTGAGAAACCTTTTCCTTGGATGGAAAAAGTAACCTGACACACAATTCGAAGTGTGAATGTACTTGGGATACAATCAGGATTCAGCTGGAGCCCAATGGTTTGAGTGGGTACTTAATAAATGATGATTGGCTGTTAGAATGAGAGCTTAAGAGTTACTTATGGGGCCCTTGGGAGTTCCAAAAAAGAGGTCTCTAATGGTCTAACTTCACAACTCTTCCTGAAGATGAAAAAAAAAAAGAAGTAATAATACTTTACTTGAATACAGCACTTTACACTTTTCAAAGCATGCTCATGCCTTTTATTGACTGTCCCAGGAATACATAGGAGGATTGCAATGTATTCAATGTTCAAGAAGATGCTCGGTTAGAGCTGCATTAGTTTTCATGTCCCGGGACAGATGACCACGGATGTCTTTGGAGGAGACCTTCCCTTACTTAATGCTGAACTTTTGAACCAGCTGAGAAATTCAAATATAACTGGCTGAGACTGGGATTTTAATTATTTATCTTGTGTAGCAATGCGAAAGAATGCCCCACTGTGGGCATCTCTGCAGAGATTGCTGGAATGTAGGTGGTGTTTTCTCCCTCCAGCAAGGACATTAGGCCACAGAACCAGAGGTTAGGGGGTGAGAGCCCTGATCTGTGAAGAAAGGCATTGAGAAGGAGGGACTCTGCTTGGCAGAGGTGGGGAGGGCAACATGGGCATAAGCCGGGGGGTTAAGGAACAGATAGTCAGCAGGGACCCCTGAAAGGGAGGACAGGAGGCCAAGAGAAGCACAGCAATGTAGTTCAGAGCATGAACCGGAGCCAGATTCCCCAGGGTCAAATCCAGCCCTACTGCGGACCAGTTAAGTGACGATGGCTGAGGCCTTTAAACTATCTGGGCCTGAGTTTCCTCATCTGTAATATAGGGTTAATAATGGTAACATTAACATGGAATGTTGTAAGGATTAATAGAATAAATATCTTTTAAAAGCTTAAAGCCATGCCAGGCACATAGTAAGAATTATATAAAGAACTAACCAAACACTTACTAAAGAGAGAAGGTTGCTCTCTCTGCATTCTGGTTCTTTTAGGTAATCCTCAAGCTTTTGAAGATGTGCTGAATATAACCACTTTTCAGGGGAAACCAACAGAAGGCTCCTGGGTCTGAGCTCTGGGTATGTAACAAACCAAGGATTAGGAGACTGCCGAAGGGGGATGGGCAGAGAAGAGGCCTCCAGCAAGAGTGAGAAGCCACGTGACCACGCTGGATGTGTGGACCAGGTAAGCTCGCCCTGACAACTCCTGGGGAGGACACTGGACTTCCTCCCAGGGCTCAGATATTATTTCTGAAATGAGTTATTGAGATAAAATTTACATATAGTGAAATGCACAAATCTCGAGTCTGTAACTCATTGAGTTTTGACAAATATATACAACTATAAAACCAACCTTCCAATCCAAATCTAAAACACTGTCATTACTCCGAAGCCCCCCTTGGACCCTCTTCTTCCCAATGTCCACTCACAGGTAGCCGGTGTTTTGACTTCCATCCCCACAGACCACTTCTTCCTAATCATCAGCATCACATACACGGAATCATGTGGTATGTATCCTTCTGTGTCTGGTTCTTTTCCTCAACACGGTGTCTTCAGGACTCATCCACATTGTTGAGTATGTCAGTGGGCACACTCTCTGTGGCTGAGTAGTGTTTCATTATGTGAATATACATATGACAATTTGTTTACCTGTCTTCCTATTGATAGACATGTTGAGTCGTTTACATTTTTGGGCTATTGTGAATAAGGCTGCTAGAAATATTCTTGTACAAGTATTTTTGTGGATCTGTGTTTCCATTTCTTTTGCTTCAAAACCTAGGATGGGAATTGCTGGTAGGTGTATGATTAACTTTTAACAGAACCATCAAATGGTTTTCTGAAGTGGCTGCACCATGTTACACTCCAACCAGCAATGTATGAGAGGGTCAGTTGCTCTACAACATTGCCAGTGTTTGGTGTCTTGAGTCCTTTTGATTTTAGTCTTTCTGGTGGGTGTGAAATGGTATCTCACTGTAATTTTAAGCTGCATTTCCCTGAGGACTCTGATGTGAAGCACATATTTTGTGCTTATGGAAGTGTCTGTTTCTTTGTAATTTTTTAATGGAAGTGTCTGTTCAAGCATTTTATCCACTTAAAAATATACTTATCTTTGCTATTATTGATTTATAGGAAGCCTTTATATACTCTGGATACAGACTGGATAACTTCTCTGAGCTTGTATATTTATTTTCTTAATATTACTTTTCTAGTGAGCAGAAATTTTAATTTTGATGACGACCAATTTATCAGTTTTTTTCATGGATAATTAGTGTTTTCATGTCCTAAAAAATAACTGCCTATTTCAAATTCAATGATAATAAAAAAGGACATATTACTATTGGGGAGATACAGCTAGTGAAGGGAAGTTCTTCAACCTGAAAAAGATAATCTATGATAAACTACAAAAACCATACTTAACGGTGAAATGTTGAACACTTTCCTCTTAAGATTGGAAACACGGCAAAAATTTTTTCTCTCACTACTTAACACTCTCCTGGCCAGTCCTATAAAGTAAGAAAAAGAGCTACAAGTGAGAAAAAGAAGAGTAAAAAAGTCTTTACTTACAGAAAGAATGATAATGATTGAAATACTACATGTTGTTAAGATGTTATTCTATTCTAAAGTGAACTATAGATTTATTTAAAAAATTTTTTTCTTCTTTTAACGTTTATTCATTTTTTTTTTTTTTTAGAGAGACAGAGATAGAGCACAAGTGGGGGAGGGACAGAGAAAAGAGGGAGACACAGAATCTGAAGCAGACTCCAGGCTCTAAGCTGACACACAGCCTGATGCGGGGCTCAAACCCACGAACCGCAAGATCATGACCTGAGCTGAAGTCGGATGCTTAACCTACTGAGCCACCCAGGCGCCCCTGAACTAGAGATGTAGTTCAATCCCAAATACAATCCTAACAGCCTTATTTGTAGAAATAAATAAGCTATTTTGAATACTGATGTGGAAGGGCGAATGACCTAGAAAAAGAAAAAAGAATCCTAAAGAGCAAAGTTGGAGGAGTCAGGCTACCTGATTCCAAGACATTATGAAACTAAAATAAGACAGACTGTATGGTACCAATGTACATAGAGACAAACAGATCAATGAAAAGTAATGGAGTGTCTGGAAATAGACGCATGCAAAGATGTTAGATTCATTTCTGCTAAAAGTTCTCAGGCAATTTGGGGCTCCTGGGTGGCTCAGTAGATTGGGCATCCAGCTCTTGACTAACAGCTTAGGTCATGGTCTCACAATTCATGGGATCAAGCCCTGGGTTGGGCTCTGTGGTGCCATTGCACTGCCTGCTTGGGATCCTCTCTCTCTCTGCTCCCCCCCATCCATGCATGCACACACACATGCACTCTCTCTCTCTCTCTCTCTCTCTCAAAATAAATAAACCAACTTAAAAAAAGAGTGCTGAGGCAATTCAATGGGAATAGGGAAAAATTTTCAACAAATGGTGTTGGAACTGAATAAACATATGAAAATAATGAACTTTGACCCCTACTTCTGAAAAATTAACTCTAAATATATAATGTAACACTATAAAGCAGAGAAGAACATCTGTGCAATTTGGGGGTAGGCAGTGATGTTTTTAGGACATGAATCTCCAATTATGACTGTGGATCTTTCCCTTTAGTTCTCTATTTGCTTCGTTATTTTGGAAGCTCTGTTACAGGTCAAACACATTTAGTAAAAGGCAAAAGGTTTATTCGATCTGAAGAGAAACCGGAGTAAGGTCAAACACATTTAGGATTGTTCTGTCTTCCCGATGAATTGACCCCTTTACCATTATGACATATCTCCTCTCATCCCTGAGAGCATTCCTTATTCTGAAGCCTACTTTGATATGAATATAGCCACGTTAGCTTCCTTCCGCTAACTGTTTGCATGGTATGGTTCATCTTTTTTCCTTCAGACCTATCTGTGCCTGTATCAGTTTGCAAGGGCTGCAAGAACAAAATACCACAGGACGGGCAGCTTAAAAACAGAAATTTATTTTCTCACAGTTCTGGAGGCTAGAAGTCCAAGATCAAGGTGTCATATTTGTTTTTTTCTGAGGCTTCCCTTCTTGCTGTGTTCTTATGTGGCAGTTCTTGTCTCTTGTGTGTGTGCTGGTCTCCTCTTCTCATAAGGATGCCCTAATAACCCCATTTTAATTTAATTACTTCTTTAAAGGCCTTGTCCCTAAATATGTCACATTCTAAGCTACTTGGGGTTAGGGCCTCAACACAGGAGTTTTGCGGGGGATACAATTTTGCTCATAAGAGTGTTTTTTTTTTAAATTTTTTTTAATGTTTTATTTATTTCTAGGAGAGAGAGAGAGAGACAGTGTGAGCAGGGGAGGGTCAGAGAGAGAGGGAATCACAGACTCCGAAATAGGCTCCAGGCTCTGAGCTGGCAGTCAGCATAGAGCCTGACGCAGGGCTCGAACCCATGAACCGCGAGATCATGACCTAAGCAAAAGTTGGACGCTTAACCGACTAAGCCACCCAGGCGCCCCAAGAGTGTCTTTATATTTATTTAAATGTCTGTCTTGTAGACAGCGTATAGCAACATCTTGCTTTTTTATCCTCTCTGACAAGGTGTCTCTTTTAGATGGTATGTTCGGTTCATATACATTGTAATTATTGAAATGGGTGGGCTTAAATCTATGTCTTGCCATTTGCCCAATCCCCCCCTTTTCCCTTTTCTTCTTCTTCTTTTTTTTTTTTTTTTTACTGTTTGTCTTCTCTTCTTCCTTTCTACCTTCCTACGTAGCAAATATTTTTCAGTATTCCATTTTAGTTCCTTTATTGAATTGTTCTAGTTCTTCTTTGTATTAATGTTTAATGCTGTTCTATGGATTATAATTTGTATCCTTAACGTATTACAATCTATTAGAGTTAATAAGGTACCTCTTGATGTAAAACATCAGTCTCTTCCAACCATATAATTCCATTAATCCAATCCCTGTCCTAGCAGCCCAAGAGTCCATACACAGATGAATGGATAAAGAAAATATGGATGGATGGATATATATGTATATAAAGATAACGTGTGTATGTATATTATATACATATATAATAAAATGTCACTCAGCCATAAAAAAGAATGAGATCTTGCCATTGTGACAACATGGAAAGACATAGAGTGTATGATGCTAAGGGAAATAAGTCAGATCAAGAACAACAAATACCAAATGATTTCATTTATACGTGGAACCTAAAAAACAAAGCAAATGAACAAACACATTTTTTAAAAAGCAGAAAAAGACCCATACATACAGAGAATAAGCTGATGGTTGCCAGAGGGGAAGGGGTGGGGAGGTTGGGCAAAACAGGTGAATGGGAGAGGGAGGCTCAGGCTTCCGGTGGTGGAATGAAGTCATGGGGCGGAAAGGCACATCACAGGGAACAGAGTCAATGGGATTGTAACACTGTTGCATGGTGACAGATGGTAGCCACACTTGTGGTGAGCACGGCATAATGTATAGAGTTGTGGGATAGCTATGTGGTACTAATGTAACATGTCTGTCAACCATACTGCTATTAAAAAAGAAGTGAGAGCAAACAAAAAATTTAAAAAAATCCTATCCTGTCCTTTGTGCCAATTTAGTCATATATTGTCAATACCATTACTTATGAATCCCATAATATTGTTAATATCATTATCATTATGCTCCTTCTTAAGCAGTTAGATGTGTTTAAAGAAATCAAAAGAAAGTAAAAAACCAGACTTTTAAATTTACGTAAACGTTTACCATTTCTGATGCTCTTCATTTTCTCCTCTAGATCCAAGTTTAAATCCAGTAACTTCTTTTTAGCTTAAATAAATTTCATTAGCACTTATCATACTACAGGTTGGCGGGTGGAAATTCTCTTAGCTTTTTATACCTGAATACATTTTTGTTTCACTCTCATTTTTGAAGGATATTTTCACTGGATTTAGAATTTGGAGTTGACAGGTTTTTTTTTTTTTTTCCTTTTAGTACTTTAATGATACTGTTCAAGTGCTTTTTTTTGGAACACAGAAAGAGATAATGCTGGAAGGCCAAGGAGAAGTTTATTGTCATTAGTACTCATGAGAATTTAAGCGTTCCCTATATTTGTAATGTTTTTTTTCTTTTAAAGCTGGCTGCTTTTAAGATTTTTTTTTGGGGGGGGTACATTTGTTTTAGCACTTTTCTGTGATGTATCTAGGGATTTCTAGGATGCATCTGTAATGCTGTCTTTGGATTTATCCTGCTGATAGTTCACTGAGTTCCCTGAATATGTAAGTTGATGCTCCTCATCACTTTGAGAGAATATTCAGCCATTATCTTTTCAAATATTTTTTCCTGACCTATTTGCTTTCTCTTCTTCCCCCTGGGCCCCAACTACATGCATGTTAGACCATTTGATTTTGTCCCACAGGTTACTGAGGATCTCTTTCTTAAAATGTTTTTTTTTTCTTCTTCTTCCTCATTTTCTGGATAAGGCAGTTTCTATTCATCTGTCTTCAAGTGATTAACTTTTCTTCCATGGCCTCCAATTTGCTATTATACACACCAGTGAGATTTTCATTTTGAATATTGTACTTTACAGTTTCAGAATTTCCTTTTGTTTCAAGGTATTCATTCCTCTGCTCCATTCCCTATTTGTTGACTGATTATAATCATCTCTTCTTCATGTCCTTGAACATAGCTCTTACAATTGTTCTAAAGTCCTTGTCTGTTCATTGCAGGTCATTTTAGGGCTTGTTTCTATTGGCTGATATTCTTTCTTGATCACAGGTCACATTTTTCTGCTTCTTTGCATTCTCATAATGTTTTTATTGTGTGATGGATGTTATGACCTGTGGATAATATAGTATATGTAGGTAGGTAATACAGAGTCTATGTCTGCTTTTCAAAAGCGTTGACCTTTGGGAGCCCCTGGGTGGCTCAGTTGGTTAAATGTCTGACTCTTGATTTTGGTTCAGGTCATGATCTTGCGTTCATGAGTTTAAGCCCTGCATCTGGCTCAAGCACAGAGCCTTCTTGAGATTCTCTCCGTCTCTCTCTCATCCCTCCCTAATCTCTCTCTCTCTTTCTCTCTCTCAAAATAAATAAATAACTTAAAAAAGAAGTGTTGACTTTTGTTCTTCCAGGAAGTTGAGGTACTGAAGGCCTTTCCTGATCCTTCTGGGTTTGGAATTGGCTTTTGTTAGAGCAGGTGCATTTAATATTGTCTTCTGTTCCACGTTTTGGCCCTTATTCTGTAGGATGTGTTTCTTGCCCCCAAAGTATGACCTCCAAGAGGTCTCCACTGAACGCCTGTACTGCTTGGGACGCACCATCTCCCAGCTCAGCACACCCTCTGGTATTCTCATTTTCTCAGTGCCATGGCAGCAGCACACATCTGGGCCCTTTGGAGTCCCATCTTGTAGATGTTTTCCCAAGCCCTTGGCCAAGGACCTGTGGAGAGTACGCTTACAGAGCTCTGCCCTTCCTCCCCCCACCCCCACCCCACAGGACCATCTCCTCTGACAGCCTGCCTTACAAATTCCAGCTTTATGGGCCCTGAGCCCTCCTGACTGCCTCCTGAGCTCAACTTGACTTCACCTCCCCCGCTTCAGCTGGCATCTCCCCACAGGCAGAGGAGCAGTGGCAGGCGGGGGGTCGTGGGCTTCGGTTCCCACCTCAAGAACACAAACCTTCCCTGCATGTTGTCCCATTATTCAAGTGTGCAGGCATATGTCTTCTCCAGTTTAAAAAATTTTTTTTTCTAATGTTTATTCATTTTTGAGAGAGAGAGAGAGAGACAGAGTCTGAGCAAGGGAGGGGCAGAGAGAGGGGGAGATACAGAATCTGAAGCAGGCTCCAGGCTCTGAGCTGTCGGCAGATGCGGGGCTCGAACTCACGAACCGTGAGATCATGACCTGAGCTGAAGTCGGATGCTCAACCGACTGAGCCACCCAGGCGCCCCTGTTTTCTCCAGTTTCATAGCTGTTTCCAGAAAGAGTAACTAGTACCAGACTGGAAGCCCATGGCTGGAAGCAGAAGTTTCTGTTCTTACTGCCACTATTAACGGATCAAGTGACCCTGGAGAGGCGGAAGGCCTGTGGCTCTTCACTTTATACACAACAGTTGCCCTAAATTGAGATGTAGCTAAAAGTGTGATTGTGGAGTCAGAGACACTCATCCAATCCTATCGTCTACCTTGGGCAAGTTATTTGACCTCCTTTCCTCTATTTTCCTCATCTTTAAAGTGAGGTACTTCAAAAATAGTATCTACATAATGAAGGTTAAATGGATTAATCCTTTGTTAGGTGTGTATTTATTTTTGAGAGAGAGAGAGAGAGAGAGAGAGAGAGAGAGAGAGAGAGATAACATTAGCGGGGGAAGGGCAGAGAGAGGATGTGAAGTGGGCTCCAGGCTCTATGCTGACAGCAGAGAGCCTAATGCAGGGCTCAAACCCACAAACCGTGAGATCATGACCTAAGCTGAAGTTGGAGGTGTGACCGACTGAGCCACCCAGGTGCCCCTAAACAGGTTAATCCTTTTAATGTGGCAACACGTTACACACGTCACATGCCAACATTCAATAAATATTTATTATTTTCATCACCATCATTATTCCCTAGAACACCACTAATGGATTTTCCCTTTCTGACCCATTCTACTGCCTCAACTTCCCTCACCTAAGGAGTCAATTCCATCTTGGACACATCACTAAGCGAGCTGGCTCTCCTGACATCCCTGTCCCTGCTTATTAAAGCGGATCCTAACCTGCTCTTCTGATTATGACCTTCAGCCAATGGAACAGCCGCCTCCCTCTTAGAGCCATCATGCCCAAAAGCCCATTTTCCTGACAAGCATCCCCCATGAGGACAACTCCTGAATGTGCAACCTGGCCCTTCCTGCAGCTCCTGATCTTCTTAGAGCTCAGGCAACTGTTCTGTTCCTATCCCATCAGCGTTTAAAACGCTCTTCTATTGCCACCAACACCCCTGTGGGAATGACCTGCAGAGTCCCCGCTTCCATTTTGTGTCTGTAATTGAGGACAGCCCCTTACTAGTGTAGCCACCACGGGAGAAAAGGACATGGCTGTGATGATCGCCACCTGCGGTGGGTCTGCCCAGCACCCTCCCCCTGGGGAAAGCGTTTCGTCTTCCCGTGTGAGTGTTTTTAGTCCACAGGGTTCAGGTGCAGCTCACTCTGCCCTCATCCCCAGATGGGCCCAGGGGAGGGCATGTGACAAAGGCCAGGCCAGTCAGAGCACTCCATCCCTGTGGCCAGACAGCTTGGCTCGGGCATCAACATGTGACTCAAGCTGGACAACTTAGAGACCTGTTTGAAGTTTCTGTCAGTATTTTTAAGAAAAAAAGCTTTATCTTTCCCTCTGGAATTATGAGTTCTAAAGGGGACAATATCTACGGCTGCCAGTGGTAATGCAGCAGTACCAGGATTTAACCTGGAGACCTGACTCCAGTCTGTCATCCTTTTTTTTTTTTTAATGTTTTATTTATTTCTAGGAGAGAGAGAGAGACAGCATGAGCAGGGGAGGGTCAGAGAGAGAGGGAGTCACAGACTCTGAAGCAGGCTCCAGGCTCTGAGCTGGCAGTCAGCACAGAGCCCGACGCGGGGCTCCAACCCACGAACCGCGAGATCATGACCCAAGCGAAAGTCGGACGCCCAACCGACTAAGCCACCCAGGCGCCCCCAGTCTGTCATCCTTAACGACTGTTCTTCTGTGCCTCATAGATCCTGAGGCAGACATGGAGGACTCTGCGAAAGTACTGGTGGCTGGGAGTTCATTGGGCTGTAGGCTGCCCAACACTGCCATTGGTCTGGTTTAGGGGTAGAGACACTGCTTCCCCAAGGCTATGATCTGAATATTTATGCCCCTCCCCTCCCCATTTCATATGTTGAAACCTATTGCCCAGTGTAATGGTATCAGGAGATGGGGATTTGGGGAGGTGATTAGGTAATGAGGGTGGAGCCGTCGTGGTGAGATTAATGCCCTTATAACAAAAGACATGAGAGAGACCTCTCCCCTCCCACCCTCTCTCTCCCCTCCCACCCTCTATCTCCCCTAACTCCTCTTCCTCAACCCTGCTCGCCATGTGAGGACAAAGAAAGAAGATGGCCACCTGCGAGCCAGAGCAGAGTTCTCCAGGACCAGCACCTGACATTGGACTTCACAGCCTCCAGAACTATGAGAGGCAAATTTCTGTTGTTCAGGCCACCCAATCTGTGGTGCTTTGTTACAGCAACCGGAGCTGACTGGAAGGCATGTGGACAGCATATTCTCTGTCCTGTGATAGTCTGGGTCACGTGACTTGCTCTGGCCAGTGGAATACAAATAGAAATGAGAGAATGCAGTTCTGAGTGTACGCTCTAAGAGCCACTGAATATTATCATCAGCTGGTTTGAGATTCTTCCCTTTACCATGACGACAACATGCCCTAGGTAGGGGCTAAAAGTTCAGTCTCCGAATGACAAAGCATGTGGATGAGACTTGAACTCTACCCGAGGTTTGGGGCAGGCCATAACATGTAACCCTCAGCAAGGAGCCAAGATTATGTGTAGCTGACCTATGAGTTAAAAACCACTATAGTATGGGGTGTTTGTTATAGCAGCTAAAGCTGACTAATATAGGGGATAGAAATGGGGATTTCATTGATGACAAAGCCCCCCCCATCTCCCCTACTTAAAAAATCTCGGAGGAATAAGGAGCACAGGTTTGAGGTCAGCCCAGGTCTGAGTTTTGGACAGGCTTACTAACCTCTTTGAGTCTCAGGTTCTTAATCTATAAAATGGCCTCTTTAGGTTGGTGTAACAATTAAATAAGATAAATTGTGTAAAGCCCACAGCTGTACTGAGGACATGATGCAAAGGCCAGTGATAAATACTTGAGGAATGAATGAATGAATGAATGAACGAATCAATGAATGAGTCCTTCCAAATCTGAGTCCTCATTCATTGGAGCACTTGCAAGCCTGCATGGCCGCCTGTACCTTTCTTCTTCGTCACTGCTGGTTCCTTCTTCAGCTGCTACCTTATCCTGGTACCCTTCTCCTTTGGGCAGAGTCTGAGGTTTATTCAGCTTCGAGCATGGATCCTAAGGCAGAAACAGTTGCAAGATGAGACTAAGTACCCTTCCCTGATTCAGCCTGTGGCTTAACAAACCAGAGAGCGGAGGAGAAAGAGCCCCCAGCAATCCACGATCGGTGCGCAGTCCGCAACCTGGCGTGGTGAGGCCTGGGATGGGTCAGTGCCCAGCACAGTGCCTGGCTCAGCAGCAGCCCTCATCCCATAGCCTGTCTTTCAGCTGACCGAGCATTCACACAGCTGATGAAACTTAAGCACCGAGAGACTAAGTAACCTGTGCAGGGTCCCACCGTCAGTGAGTGGTGGAAATGGCGCCTGCAATCAGGCAGTCGGACCCTGGGGCCGCTTTGGGCTCAGAGAACACTGCCAGCAACAGCTACTGATCATTGTGAACAACTGCTATTATTATGACACCGTTTTAAGGTGGCAGCCTGGGGGGCGCCTGGGTGGCTTAGTCGGTTAAGCGTCTGACTTTCGCTTAGGTCACGATCTCGCGGTTCGTGGGTTCGAGCCCCGCGTCGGGCTCTGTGCTGACTGCCAGCTCAGAGCCTGGAGCCTGTTTCAGTCTGTGACTCCCTCTCTCTCTGACCCTCCCCTGCTCACGCTGTCTCTCTCTCTCTCTCCTAGAAATAAATAAAATATTAAAAAAAAAGGTGGCAGCCTGGGACATCTCATTACATAGGATCAGAGAACATGAGACTCGCTGAATGACCGACCGTACGCGTTGAGAAACAGGGTGTGGTAGGAAGAGAATGTGGAAACCATCAATGAACACTGAGGCCTCGGAATTTTCTATGAATTGAATTTGTTTATGTAAGCATCCTCCCCTTTCCAAAGAGTTAAAAGGTGAAAAAGACCTTCTTATTTTGATTTTTCTACTTGTTATAGTAACTGCTGTCTATGGAACACACTATTATAAGACAAACTAGGAACAGATTTCTTTACGGGAAAATCTCATTAAATAATGATAAATTGTAACCTGGGGCTTCCACTAACTAGTTGTATGGCCTCGAGCCAGCCTCTTCCCTTTTCTGGACCAGAGCTTCATCAGCTGTAAAACAAAGGGCTTGCTTACATCTGTGCTTTCAGCTTGTGCTGCAGAGACCCTGGGACACGTTCCCTGGGGCTCTCAGGGTTTGCAAGGGGCAGAACGGAGGCTGGAGGCTGGGGCCTGGGGCTCCCATTCCCTCTCAACCTGACATAAAATTGCTTTGGTGGTATTTCCAGGTACTGCAATGTCTGTTAAAGGTTGCTAAAGTTGGGGCGCCTGGGTGGCTCAGTTAGATAAGTGTCCAACTTCAGCTCAAGTCATGATCTCAAGGTCCATGGGTTCAAGCCCCATATCAGGCTCTGTGTTGATAGCTCAGAGCCTGGAGCCTGCTTTGGGAGTGTGTCTCCGTCTCTCTCTACCCTTGTCCCACTCACACTCTGTCTCTTTCTCTCTCAAAAATAAACATTAAAAAAAAGTTTTAAAAGTCACTGATGTCAAGGCCAATGATGACCTCTGTTTTGCCAAATCCAGTGGTAACTGAGCCTCCCTGCAGAATTGGAAATATCTGGTCACTCCCTTCTGCAAGTGGCCCTTTCTCATCCTCCTCCCTCACCACCAACTCCTTCTTAGTCTCCTCTGCTCAAGCCACCTGCTCTTCTGCTCCACTGCTTAATCCTTGGACTTCTCTCTCTCACTCCCCAGCATCTCATCTGGTTCCAAGAATACTGATGATAAATAAATTTAGTCTGTTTCCAACTTTCCCCTAAACTCTGTACTTGAATATCCAACTGTTTAAACCAGGGAAGGTCACTTGGTTGTGGTAAGTGAAGTGAAGGAGTAAGGCATACAAATATCAGAGGAAAGAGCATTGTGGGTGGTGGAACAGCCTGTGCAAAGGCCCTGAGACAACTACATGGTTTTTGTTTAGGGAGGATGAGACCAAGAGTTCAGATCTGGACATGTTGCAGTTTGAGAAGCTTGTTAAGCATCTGAGAGATACCTGGGATATCATCTTCGACCCTCCATAGGCTTCTCCATAGGCTTCTCCACATCCTGGGCCCCAGGCATGTTTAGTTTTATGATGAAGGTTGCCAAAATCATCAGAGCTGGAGGCTCATCAGCCTCAGAAACTGATACCGTTTCAGCTCAGCCTCATAGGCTGCATTCGTCCTTGGCCTTCCCCATTCTACATCTGTCCTTCTGTCTGTCTAACTGCCTGTGCTGTAGGCTCTCTTTAGAACCAACACCAGACACAGATGTAACAGTCGAATATGGACTGTTTAACTGGCTCCCACAATCATGCCATGTTGTTTCCTAAAATAAATCTCACATTCTCTATCACTTCTAACACTCTGTTTCTTTAATCTGTGGATCATACTTATCTTTCAAAGCCCCACTCAACAGCCACTTCCCCCATGAAGCCTTCACAATCTCTTTTGTTGCAATTATACCCTCTGCTCTTGAAATTTCCATAACTTTTTTTTTTTGCTACTGTAATTTACTCACAAATATTTATGGGTCATTTACTATGTGCCCAACACTGTTCCAGAGACACAGCAATAAATAAGACAGAAAATAGTTTTTCTGCTCTGTATTAGTTATAGGAGAATTCTCTTTCTCCCATTCTAGAAGGTAAAAGAAATCCCATATACAGTTTTTAAAATGTTATAAATCCCACAGCCAATAACTGAGAACATTCTGCACGGCCATTTTCCTTTGCCTGAATCTTTTTTCTTTATTGTGTGCAACGGGATACTAAATTCCAGCTGGCTGGCATGCCATTAGTTGCAGGGCCCAGTCAGTTGGGTTCGTTGCTGAGCACTTTCAAAAATGATGTTATTGACCAGCTTACAATCTCCATGTGGACTGTAAGCTAAAAGGCCTAACTCTGCATCCTGCTTTGAGGTATTTGGGGCATTAAAAATATCTTCGGGGGGGCACCTGGGTGTTCAGTTGGTTGAGTGTCCAACTTTGGCTCAGGTCATGATCTCACAGTCCGTGAGTTTGAGCCCAGAGTGGGGCTCTGTGCTGGCAGCTTGGAGACTGGAACCTGCTTCAGATTCTGTGTCTCCCTCTCTCTCTGCTCCTCCCCCACTCATGCTCTGTCTCTCTCTCTATCAAAAATAAATAAACATTAAAAAAATAAAAAAATATCTTAGATATCTCCAATTCTCATAAAGCCCAGAAGCAAATATCACAGTCTAAGCAAAACAGCTTTGTGAGACACCTCTTAAAAATACATGTTCGGTATAATCCAGGGAAAATTATACAGTAAATGCAGAATAATAGCAACAAATCAGAATGGTACCATACTATAAGTACATTAATAATGATAAAGTTAATTAGTCCAGGTTTCAAGAGGAAACTGAAGGTTATAAGGAAATGTTGATAAACAGAAAACACAAAATAAATTGGCAAAAATAATCTTAATGGTATCAGTAATCATGATAAACATGAACTGGCTACATTCAACATGGTATCTATCCTGGTAAAAAGAATTGTTCACTAAAACTCTCTAACAATGAACCTATAGACATCTAACAATAAAGCCTGAAAACATAAGGCAAAATGTTCAGAACTGTACAGAGAGATAAGCAAATTTGTAACTATAATGGGAGAATTTAATAACCACCTCTCAGAAACTGATATTAAGTAGACAAAATGAGCTAGGATCTAGAAGATTTGAACAACCAGGTAAGTAAGCTAAACCTAATAGCAAAAATATATATATATATATATATATTTATATATATATATATATATACTAATCAGCGCTAACATTTATATGGTGCTACGTGTTGCCAGGCCCTCAACTCTATGAGATGGGCAGTATCAACCCATTTTAAAGATGATGAAAGTGAGACAAGAGAGGATACACAAGTTCCCTAAGATAATGCAGTGATCATATCACATAGCTAAAATTCAAATATACCAGCAACCCTGAACAACACAGAATTGAACTGTGAGGATCCACTTATATGTGGATTTTTTTTTTATCAGCACAATACAGTACAGTATTATAAATGTATTTTCTCTTCCTTATGATTTTCTTAATAACATTTTCTTTCCTGTAGCTTACTTTAAAGTATGTGTTAATCGACTGTTTATGATATTGGTAAAGCTTCTTGGTAAACAGTAAGTCATTAATAGTTGTTTTGGGGGGAATCAAAAGTTATGTATGGATTTTTGACCATGTGGGGCAGTTGGCATCCCTAAGCCCTACAATGTCCAAGGGTCAATTGTATACTTAAATGATTAACATTAGAATACAGATGTTTTTTCTATCACATATGTAACTTTTAAAAATGACCCCACAGTAGTCTATGGACAAATCTCACCATGGTTCTGAGTGTTGATGTTCTACACGTGATGTGATGACAATGCAATAAAATTAGAAAGCAACAAGAAAGTAGGTTTTAAAAAGTAAACTCTGGGATACAGCTAAGACATACATTTTAGAGCGAAATTTACAGCCTTAAATGTATTTATTAGAAAACATTCAAGAGGTTAGAAAAAGAATAACAGAACAAACCCCAAATCAGTAGAAGGAAAGAGAAATGAAAGACAAAATTAATGACATAGAAAAGAAGAGATTCAACCAACACATCTGAAAGGTGACTTTTTGAAAAGACACATGAAGCCTGATCAAGGCAAAAAGAAGGATCTTAAAGCAATATGAATAATGGACAAATACTTCATGAAAGTTATTATAGAGATGAAAAAGAATTTGAAATGTACTGAGCCACTGTGAAGACCATGAAAGGGAATGTGCAGGATGTAATTTCTGGGCCACCTTATCAACAACTGATATATTTAAAGGCATCCTGGGCAGGAGTCCAGAAACAGGAGAGAATGGAAAACGCTATAAAAAGCTGATGATGCACCCGGATGACTGCACCGGCTCCCAGCTGCATCACATTTTTCTATTTCCATACATTAACTGATGGATGCCTATGGCAGGAAAGACACTGCCATCTTTATGTTAAAGATGGGGATGTGAGGTCCCACTCCCTGCCTGGATTGTCCCACTCCCTGCCATGATTCCATGTGACCACCATGTTGGGAAGATTGCCAGATGCCAGCACTGGGACTTAACTGGGTATGAGTTCAAACCACGTTGTACAACGTTATACAAACGTGCTATGAGAACTGTCTGTGAAACAGACACTCAAAATCCATCTGACAGATGAAAACTGTTTTCCTAATCAAGAGGAAGGTGAACTCAATAATCCTTTCCGTCTGTTCACTTTTTTCCCATTCCCTAGGGCCAGAGACAGGGAGATCCTTCCTAAAGAGGAAGGCGAATTCTCCTTTCCCTCCACATGTAATTGGAGAAGGACGCCAGTGTTCTTCTAAATTATCCTCCAGGGAAGGCAAATTTTGGTTCCTAATCTAACGTTTAACTACCAGGACTCAAAATGGTATCCATAATTCCCTTCGTTCAGTTGTCATGTCATGTATCAGTTTATGTATGAGATGGCGCTAAACATCTGTCACAGCAGGTGCTGGAAGGGTAAAGATCAAGAACACATAGTTCTTGATTTCAGCAAATTTATGGTTCAGCGGGGGGTGAGGGGTGCGCGAGGCATGGACCAACAGACCATATAAATATCACAAATATTTCCCTCCTCTCTCCCCCTATCCTTGTACCTGGTATTTGAGATCAAAGTACATCATTCAAAAGGTGCTAGGGTGCCATTAGAATATATCACAAATGGATATGACCATGGAGATCAATAGTTGGCTGAACAAATGCTTTCAAGCCCACCAATACTCATGTCAATGGTGCGCTCCTCTGATCTTCAAATGGAACTGACTCTCCAACTGCCCTTTTCCTGGTTATCTGCTTATGGTCTCAGTGAGTTTATCACAGGAAAGACCCTGAGCCACTCCTGGTGTACTCTGAGTTATCCACCTCTAATTCACACTCCTGGTTTCCCCAGCAGGCTCCAGTTCAGCCCAGCATTCTCTATCCAGAGCCAAAGTGGCCTGGGCATGAAGTGTGCACAGAAAAATAAATAGTTCTGCTTCTTCTCCAATCATCCATCATAAAAGTCTCCTCCCAACACCTCCTAAGCAAATAGCTGGTTATTTTAAACCTGTGTTCACATTAGGTCTTCATCATCCATCTTCCAGGCAGTTAACCTCTTCTGGATTGTTTCTATTTTAAAGGAACGCCCACGCCCAGGAAATCTCCTGGAAGGGAATATTCAAAGTCATCCTCAAGTTCAGTTGACAATCTTTCAAAAGTAGCATTATGTACATCTTAAAATAGAACACCTAATGCAATGGGGTTTTGCTGAAATGATTATAGGGGACTGTAATAGATACTATAAAGTCACCTTACATTTATAGAATCTTGAAATAGTTTTGAAAAGTGCCTTCATGTGCATTCTTCTGTTCATTACAAGTCCCTGGGGTGTGGAGCCAAGCAGAGATTATAGCCGCCATTTTACTAAAGAGAAGCAGTATGGAATGTTATCATGGGCTCTGATGCTACTCTTTGGGCCTCAGTTTCCCTACCTGTAGAATGTGCATAATAATGACTCTTGTCTTTTAGGGTTGTTGTGTGGCTGTGTAAAGCACTAAGTTCTTGGCACACAGTCAGGGCCTTATCAGAGTAATAAGGAAATTGATCCAAGGTTTGTGGATTTGCCTGACGTCCCCAAGTAGATCTGGGGTACAGCTGGGGTGGAATCCACGTCCTAGCCCTCAGACCTGAGCTCTTGCCCTCCCTATGCTGTCTTCCCAGGCTCAGCAGATCTCAGTCTGATTCTCGGCCAGGAATCTCTCCACAGAGTAAATCTTCAGGGCAGCCTGCCTGTTCCATGTCAGATAGAACCAGACCCCTCTAGTCACACCACACAGAGACACTGCAGTTGTTCAAGGACTTAGTGATTATTTGTCTGCTCACCCTCAGGACAGCTGACACCCTTGGATTCACATGATCCAGGTATGGTACATGGTGACAGCTGCCTGGCAAAGTGCACAGGGCCTCCTGTGAGCAGGGGGATACTTCTCAGGCCTGGGGGAGCGTCAGAGTGCCCCTCATCCCCCTTCCTACTAGTCTTGGTGATTTCGCCTTGAGACCTTTCACTGTGGTCCTTCCCCCTGCCCGGTCCCTTCCCAACAGAAGTCATCTTCAACTTTCAGTGTCCAGGCAGATGGCGGCAGATGTCACTCCTCTGTGGAACCTTCCTGGACTCCCCTGGGCAGAAACCTGCCTCTCCAATACTGGCTGCAAAGAATCTTCCTACCATTATTACAGTATTTCTGGTAACAGGTTATTATTTAAATACTTATTTCCCTCAGTTGTAATGGAACTCTCTGAAGACCAACACTGAGCCTCACTTACCCCTCCCTCCAGCCTCCGTGCCCTGCATAGACACCACACATAAGTATTTGTTGAGGCAAAAAGGCTTGAATAATAATGACCACAAATGACTCTTCTTTCTCTTTTGGAGAGGTGTAGGCACAAGAATATCTTCCCTAGTTGACTGTGACCCAGGCACCAGAGGAGTCTTCCAGAAAACAAAAAAACAAAAAACGATTTTCCTTCAGAATTAGCAAGACTGACATGGCTTTCTGAAACCCAGAGAACAAAACTATGAATCTAAGAGAATCAATGAGACTTGACACGAGAGACAAGGACGAAAAGTTCAGCAGAGTCCCAGCTAACTGTCCCGGGGACAGAGCCACACCCAGGCTTGGCAACCGTCTCTCTGCATGTTCTGGGAGTGGAGTGAAAACAGCTCAGTTCTCAATCAGCGTTATTATTTATATCTTCTTGACTCTGCACTGCTTTGGCAGAAGAGCCAATGGCCTAAACTAAAATTCCTGAGTCTTTAAAAAAAATTTTTTTAGGTTTATTTATTTATTTTGAGAGAGAGCACATGTAGGTAGGGAAGGGGCAGAGAGAGGGAGTGAGAGAATCCCAAGCAGGCTCCACATTACCAGTCCAGAGCCCAATGTTTGGCTCGAGCTAATGAACCACAAGACCATGAGCTGAGCCGAAGTCAGATGCTTCACCAACTGAGCCACCCAGGCACCCTAAAACTCCTAATTCTTGAACAAACTTAAATTTTATAGCCCTCAGTTCAGCAAGAATATCTTTGGGGAAGTGGCCATTTAACACCCTCTTCTGGCATCCTGTCTCTGTTTCCACCTCCGGATGAGCGGCCGGATGGTTCAATCCCCTCTGAGCCTTCTCTTCAAGACTCTGTCTCCTGTGGGTTCCTGTGTAGTGATAGCTATCACTGCACAGCAGATGGCCACTCACACATCCTCTGCACCAGCCTGGAAGACTCTCTAGGATTTTGTATCTCTAGGGCCTAACCAAAGCTTCGACTCCGTTGGCTGGCATATAGGCTTGCCAAAAATATTTAAATAAAATTCTGAATTTTCTCTGATTGGTCATGTTCAGAAAGTTTGTAATGTGCTGTGTTGGCCAGGTTGTGGGGAAACGGGCACTCACATGTGCTGCCATTGGGAATGTATCCTGGGACATCTTTGGTGCAAGGCAGTATGGTCTAACCATCAAAGTTAAAAACTCACATGCCACTGGACCCAGAAAATTCTACAATCATGAGTTAGCACCTACTGAGCATTTCCACAAGCTGGGTACTTTCTGCCACTGTACATATATTAATTTATTTAGTTCTCCCAAAAGCCCTCTGAGGTAGATGGGATCATTGCCCCATTTTACAGATGAGGAAGCTCAAGCAAAAGGACTTTAAATCATTTGTCTGAGATTCTCCAGCTACTCAGAGCCTAGGGATCTGGTTCAGGGGTGAGCTTTCTTAACTGCTATACTACACTATATCCCACTACAGAGCTTTCCAGTGAAGTAGTCCGTGTAATGGAAAAACCAACCATAATATCATAAGGGAAAGGTTAAATATTTTATGACTTTTCTTTTTAAAAAATGAGGTTGATATGGAAGTGTACTGCTGTGTTACAATCTTCAAGCTATGAAAATTTAAGGCAGAGCACAAGTAGAGCACAAGGCAGTATGCTACCACTTGTAGAAAAAAATAATATATTCATAATTATGCTTGCATATGCACAGTATAGCTCTGAGCAGATAGACAAGATAGAGAACTAGGGGGTGGAGGATTCCTTTTCACAGTATGCCTTTATGTACCTTTTAAATTCTGTGCCACATATATGGATTAGTTATTTGAAAAAAAAAAAAAAAACAACAATTTAAAAGAACAAACTACCTGCAACGCACATAATAGTTGCCTAATAGAAAACATAGCATGAGAAATTTAATTCTATTTCTAAATGTCCACATAGTTTTAAGACTGTTGATTTATGAATCTTTCCTCCAGCACCTAGCTCAGAGGCTGGCACATGCTACATATTCCACAAATGACTGGGGAATGAATGAACCACATGCAGGCAGTGTTGGACCAAATGGAACTGATATTCATCAAGGTTCCTTGTGCAATTCTATGTAGAGGGATACATACCACTCCCCAGAAACTGGGCTCATGAGGGACAATGTTCTAGACCAAGGAGGGTGGTAGGAGAGCCGAGTTTCAAGGTGAACCAACTCATGGCTGTCAACGTGCACTTGGATTTTGAACTTCTTCAGGGCTCTTAGTTACTGGGGGCAATCTTGTCCCCAGAAGACATTTGATGGCATCTGGAGACATTTTTGGCGGAGATAGTTTTATTGGGGAGATGCTATTGGCAATTGTTGGGTAGTGGCTAGGGATGAGGCAGAGAAACCTTGGGCTGTCATACCAGCTCTGGCCCTTATTCATCTGTTCTGGAACATACCTAGAACCTCTATGTATGTGTAGTGTCCTCTGAAAATACAGCACATGCACAACTTTCCTGAGGTGATCAACCTTATTTTCACTGAAATCTCATCACTCAGGATCCTAGGCAACATCATCCTATTTCCCTGCCACAGCCAGTGTGAGGAGCTGAGAAATATTCAGATATTTGAGGAAGAGTCGTTCTGAGAAATACCACAGTGTGCTGGTGGGAAGTTCAGCCGTCCTTGGGTCCATGAGTTCTTCTAGCAGAAGGCTAGCTCATGAGGCTGGTTCCTGGGAAATTGAGGGAGAATGAAAATATCTGCATACTTCTCAGGCAGACATCATCAGAAAGGATGGGTGGCCCCAGATCAGGAAGGACCAGCCCTATCGATGAGGGTACCTTCAGCTTTCTCCTACACGCTTATGTAGGAGCCATGAGGGCTCAAGGATTCTCCCCAGTCTGGGTGTCGAGGGGAGGGGAGGAAACACAGGACATCCTGGCTCCTCTTCTCATCCCCAAGACAGAGTTGAGGTCTGTTTTATCTGGGAGGCATCGGCCATGTGTTAATACTTTCACAAGGAGGGTAACGGGATCAGAGCCACAGACCAGTAGTTCTGTCCTGTCCTGGCTGCTTGGATGCCTGTGACCATGGGCAAGTTACCCAATTGCTCTGTCAATCAGTTTCTTCCTCTGTGAAATGAGTGTGTTATAGGACTGTTGTAAAACTCCGATGAAGTCATAGATGGGGACCGTGCTCTAGAACTGACCAGCTCCTATACAAATGTTAACTGTTATTCAAGTCCTTATTTTGGCTCATTTTCACCCTGGTGAATATGTGGGTAAGGATGGGCAATCCCAGTGGGGCATGAATGCCAGGGGGATGTTGGCAGGTTCTGGGTTCAAGCTCTGGAAGTCTGACGTCAAGGAAGAGAAAATGCTGTTCCTGTAGACACTCAGGCACACGGATGTGATAAGTCAGAGGTGCGTGAGGTGTGTGAGGGTGAAGCAGTGAGATTCTGACTCACTTACATGTGTTTTCCCACCTGGAGTGTGACACGGACTGAAAATTTAGGGCAGTAATAAATAAAATTTTACGGTGGTGAGCTTTTGGTGGCTCCAGATGCAAAGGGTAATAGGGGAGCTGAATCAAGATGGTCATCCAAGCCAGGGCGCTCAAACACTAACTTCACGGGAATTATTTATGTTTTTGATATCACGCAACCAATGTTAAATGAGTGCCTGTGTTTTGCATTAAACTGTGCTCCCAGGGAGATATATTGAAATCCTAGTCCCCAGTACCTATTAACATGATCTTATTTGGAAATACGCTTTTGTGGATGTAATCAGTTGAGATGATGTAATCAAACTAGATTAGGGTGGGCCCTAAATCCAACATCTGGTGTCCTTAGAAGAAAGGCCATGTGAAGACCCAGAGGCACTCACACATGTGATGACAGAGGCAGAGCTTGGAGTGAGGCATCTGCAAGCCACGAACACCACAGATTGCCAGCAGCCATCGGAAGCTGGTAGAGAGGCATGCAGGAGATTCTTCCTCAGAGTCTTGGAAACGAACCAACCCTACTGACGCCTTGATTTGGGATGTTTCCCCTTCAAAACTGTGAGACAACGTATTTCTGTGGTTTAAGCCACCGGTGTGTGGTAATTCATCATGGCGCCACTTAGGAAAATAAAATAGCTTATCATGAGCTGACAGAGGACAAACTGGAACCAGTTTCTGTCCTGGGGCAGAGTCCCTGAAAGGGAAGCATCGTGCGGAAGAGCTAGTGTGAGAGTAATGGATACTGCAGAGGAGGAGGGGGGCGGCCAGGGGCATTATTACTATGCTTCCTGCTGGGCAGTACCAGAGGCCGGCTCTGGACAAGGGCCTTTCTATCTGCCAAGCAAGCTGCTGTCCGAGAGGGAGAGAAGATTTCATCTGACAAGCCTTGTTCCTTTTCAAACCACATGTATAATTACTTGGAACTCTATTTTCTTCATGGCTTGTGCAAATGGATTTTGTGGTGACTTTTTTTTTCAGACATTTTGGCAGCTCTGAGGGGGTAAATAAAAGAACCGCTTAATGCCAGCATGTATAACTGAGGACGATGAAGTGCTGAAAGAGAAATATCCTTAATTAAAGCAGAAAAAACAGAGGTTACCTGGGTCTCTAAAATACTACAGGGCTGGCTGTCCAATTCCTGGGGCCCTTCTTTGCCTCTTCGGGGATGTACCTTATTCTGTTGGATAAATTCTTCTAGTCTTAAAACCTAGAATGGAAGAAAAGAAACGCTTGGTAATGACACAAAGTCCGATCTCCTAATGGGGTCATTAATCTGGGAAACCATTCTCCTGGGTCAATCAGTTCTGGGGACAGTGCTCCAATAGACAAATTCCAAATGTGCTTCTGGAAAGGCCATTTCTTTCTTTTTCTTTTTTTTTTTAATGTTTATTTATTTTTGAGAGAGAGAGAGAGAGTGCACACGAGTGGGGGTGGCACAGAGAGAGGGAGACACAGAATCCAAAGCAGGATCCAGGCTCCAAACTGTCAGCACAGAGCCTGACGTGGAGCTTGAACTCATGAACTGAGAGATCATGACCTGAGCCGAAGTTGGACACTTAACCAACTGAGCCACCCAGGCACCCCTGGAAAGGCCATTTCTAATTGGCAAGTTGCTTCATCTTGGAATAGATGAGCTTATATCTCCCTTTAAATTATTTATATAAATCCACCTATACTAGAGCTGCAGGGTGGTTTTCACTGGCTTTCATACCATTACTGGAAGGTCACTCAGTTTCTTTTTTTAAAAAGTTAGTTGGTAAAGAAAAGGAACAATATTTAAGAATTGTACCAATAAGGGGTGCCCAAGTGGCTCATCTGGTTGAGTGGCCGACTCTTGAATTCGGCTCAGGTCATGATCTTACTGTTCATGAGATTGATCCCCATGTTGGGCTCTGTGATGACAGCATGGAACCTGCTTGGGATTGTCTCTCTCCTCTCTCTCTGCCCCTCCCCCTGCTCTCTCTCTGTCTCTCTCAAAATAAATAAACACTAAAAAAAAAAAAAAGAATTATACCAAAAGAATTATACCAAAATGAAAGAGTGGCTAGAAGGTGCTATTAAATTGTATGGCTTTAGCTTTAATTATGATGATGATTATTAACCAACTAACTGTAGAGTCTTTGATTAAACAGACTGGCTTCGCTGCTCTAGACTCTGGGAAGAATGAGGCCAAGAACCCTAAAGAAAACTCAGATGTTGCTAACAAATCTTTGTAGGAAAGCTAGTACTCCTCGGGCATCAGGCCAGGTATGAGGAGGTAAGGGAGAGGGACAAAGTGAGAGCAAGATGATAAGAGAATAAAATATGCCTTCTAGGAGCTGTCGTCTTATGGAGGAGGCAGAAACATGTTTATAATCACAGCAACATTCAGAAGACAAAACGATAAAAGTACCGTTAGTGGTGAGTTTGCTCTGTGCCAGGAACAGACCTAAGCATTTTACGGTATAAACTCTAATCTGCACACAATACTACTACAGAGAATCTACGGCAATAAACTCTGCCCAGGGGGGTCCAGGGTGGCCTTAGGGGCACTGAAGGCTGACTAGGAGTCCATCCATGGCAAGGGTGAGAAAGGACATTCCAGGCAGCAGGAATAGTAGGTACAACAGCAGAGGGAAGGTACGATGTGTGTGAGAATTGTAGGAAGTTCCATGTCAGAGGCCCAGCGTGAAGGAGTGGAGGGGAGGGAACAGAGTCCTGGGGGTAGTGGTGGAGAGTTAGATTAGGCCCAAATCATGGAAAACATGGCAATTAAAGATTTGGGAGAAGGAGGAGTGGGGCCTTGAGCAGACCCGGGGTTTAGAATGCTAGTTCTGGAATTAGCCAGACTAGGGAGAATGTGGACACAGGGAGATCCAGGCCAAGACTCTTGCAAGAGTCTAGGCAACATCACAGATGAAGAAGAAGATGATGATGAAACTACTTACACTGCATCTTGCTAAGGCTTATGAAATACTCAGATGAGTCCTATGCACTTGTTTACGTAACATCTATAAGGGGTAAAGAAAAACAGAGTCTAGGTGAGCCATCCTGGGGGTGCCGATAAAGACAGGGGAGGGGGACCGAGAGCCTTAGTGGCAGGACCTACAGGACCTGACATCTGAGTGGCTGGGGGGGGGGGGGCGGGGACTCTAGGGGAGGATGGAGGAGCAGGAGAGAAGGTCAGGGCTGACTCTTCCGTTTCTAGCTTTGCTAAGCTGGTGAATGGATGACGTCACCACCAGGGCAGTGGAAAGAATGGAGGTGACGAGTAGGCACTTTGTCAAGGTCAGCCTCTGGGTCACACCAGCCATCTGCAGATACTCAGGTCCTGGCTGATCCTGGGGCATCAGAGACAAGGCATACTGTGCTGGATGTAGTATTAGCATCACGGTTAAGAGTGGGGTCTTCACAAGGGATACAGGAGGGCTGATGCATAGGGGCACATGTACCCCAATGTTCATAGCAGCACTCTCAACAATAGCGAAAACAAGAAAAGAGCCTAAGTGTCCATCAACAGATGAATGGATCAAGAAGATGTGGTTTATCTATACGATGGAACACTACATGACAATGAGAAAGAATGAAATCTGGTCATGTGTAGCAACATGGATGGACCTTGAGGGTGTTATGCTGAGCAAAATAAGTCAGGCAGAGAAGGACAGATACCATATGTTTGCACATACAGGTGGATTAGGAGGAAGCTATCGGAGGACCGTGGGTGAGAAGAAGGGGAAAAATAGTGGGGAGAGGGAGGGAGGCAAACCATGAGAGACTCTTGAATGCTGAGAACAAACTGAGGCCTGATGGGGGTGGGGGGGAGGGGAAGGGGGGTGATGGGCATGGAGGAGGGCACTTATGGGAATGAGCACTGGGTGTTATATGGAAACCAACCTGACAATAAACTATTAAAAAAAAAAAGGGTGGGGTCTTCAGAGCTGCATAACCTGGGTTTGAATCCCAGACCCATTACCATTAACTGTGTGACTTTGAGGAAGTGACTTACTGTCTTTGTACCTCAGTTAACTCATCTGTAAACGACAGATCATTTTCAAAAATTTTTTTTCAATGTTTATTTTTGAGAGACAGAGAGAGATGGAGCTTGAGTAGAGAAGGGACAGAGAGAGAAGAAGACACAGAATCCAAAGAAGGCTTCAGGCTCTGAGCTGTCAGCACAGAGCCCAATGAAGGGCTCAAGCCCAGGAACTGTAAGATCATGACTTGAGCCAAAGTCGAAAGCTTAACCAGCTGAGCCAACCAGGTGCCCCTGGAGACCACAGATCACAATAGCACCTACTTTGTATGGTGGTTGTGAGGATTAAAAGGTGATATACGTAAACTGCCCAGATAGTACCTGAACAAGTAAGTACTTGACAAAACTCACCATTGTCAATTTTAGAAAGGGGTTCTGAGGGACATTTAGAGAAATTGTCAGGTGGTGACCCCAGTGTCCCATGTCAGAAGAATAGCTGAGTGGAAGCTCCCTAAGCTCCGCAGCACAGAGCAGTCCAGATCCAGTGTGAAGATGGGCAGTGTAACTCAGAAGGGAGGGAGAGAGGAGTGAGAAGGAAACGGGCGTCTTTGCTATGTGGCCCCCCTTGGGCTGAGGTGGAACAAAAGCCTCCAGAACCGAGACTTTCACCAGGACCTCACCTCCAGAGCCCCTGATATATCATGTTCAAGGCTTGGCATGTTCACCTTTTGGAAAAATGATAGCTTGTGACATAGAAAAAAGGGCTGGAGAAAAACCTAACGTGTGTACGCATCACCCAGCTGAAGGCATAACACATCACAAACACAGCTGTAGGCCCCGACCTTCTCCCTGATCCACCACCCTCTCTCCCTTCTAGAAATAACCACTGGTTCAGGCTTTCTTCTATCACCATGCACGTCTCTAGACTAAACTCCATTATAGGTATTCTGAAACAATCCAGACTATTCTGTGCACAGCTTCTATATTCTTAAAAGCTCCCCTAGGAGGTTGTAGGGCTCAGTCAGGGCTGAGGAACCAATTTCATGGGCTCCAGAGGGAATGGTGGACTCAGGCTCATCTGTAAGGTGTGAAGGAGGGCAGGGGAAGCAAGGAAACCTCTACATTTTTTTGAAGGTCTCATTAGGCTCAAGAATGGAGCTTGGGGGTGCCTGGGTGGCTCAGTCAGTTAAACATCCTGACTCTTGATTTCACCTCAGGTAATGATGTCACAGTTTGTGAGATCAAACCCTGTGTGGGGCTCTGGGCTGACACCATGGATTCTCTCTCTCTCTCTCTCTCTGCCCCTCCTTCACTTGTGCTCTCTCTTTCTGTCAAAATAAATAAATAAACATTAAAAGAATGAAGCCTGTTTCCAGCCCCTCCCAAGAGTTTTTCCCCAACCATAACATGGTCAACAGGTCTTTTAAACTTTATCTTGGTTTCTGGGTGGTCTGGACAGGTGGACTCCTCCACCAAGCAAACTGTGATGTTCAGGTGATCTACAGACATTCTCTACCCCTTTCTCACTTGCCTGTCCCACTGTCCCTTCCCAGGCTGGTCACGTGATGCAGATATTACCAACGGGAGGAAGAGTCAGTGGGAGCCCTCTGTGGGGGCTGGTGGTTTCTTGATAAGCAGGCCTGGTCTTCATCCACCCTCTCCCCGTTTCCTGGTGTAACTTTGGGCTCAAAAATGAAACAGTGACAGCCATTTTCCCAGCCTGCAGGAAAGGGCCCATTAGACACAGGGCCGAGAGCCCACGATACTTTTAGGGGCCATGACAGTGTTTTAATTTCTTTTAAAGTCAGAAGGTAAAAATTAAGCTTGGCTATATTCGTTTTTATACCAATATAGTCATATAATATACTTTTTGATATTTTTTCCAATAGAGGAAGGAGCCCATGAAGGCAAAGCACCTAATGCCCATGAAAGTGGGGACAGAACTCAGGAGGAGGGGAAACCATGGGAATCTCAGATATGCCAGGCCTGATATCATTTAGCCACAGAATCAACCCCAGAAGCCTCCTGCCTCCTTCTTTTATGGAGACATTATGTGAAGCCTCTATAAATCAGGCTCTCTGTTACTCGCAGTTAAATTTATGCCTCCTGAGACATATTTCTTGTCAAGCCGAAGTCCTTTCCTTTCTGCTGAGGACGCTGAACATACAGAAGTCAGGCCAGTTTTCAGAGATTCCTGGCATCTCAGTTAACCAAGACTCCCACCCAGAACCCTCACTCTCAAGCCCTGCATTAATTCAGGATTTACCTCAAGCAGAGAATTCTGGAGCTTCACATTTAGGGCTGCTTTCTCTTCTTCCAGCTGCTTGATTTCATTTTCTGATTTCTTCTTCACTTCCTCCAACTGTGCTTCCACTTCCTAAATGATGATTAGAAGAGTTATCCACACAAATTATGAATGCATGGACAGGACATGTACCCATTCACACCCTGCCTTATTCCCAAAGGGGTTCAAAGAAGCTTAGAATAAAGGCCACAGGCTACAAAATCAATATACAGAAATGTGTTGCATTTCTGTACACTAATAATGAAGCACCAGAAAGAGAAATTAAGAAAACAATCCCATTTACAAGTGCACCCCCAAAATAAAATACTTAGGTATAAATTTTACCAACGAAATGAAACACCTGTACTCTGAAAACTACAAAACAGTGATGAAAGAAACTGAGAATGACAGAAACAAATGGAAAGGTATTCCATGCTCATGAATTGGGAGAACAAATATTGCTAAAATGTCAATACTACCCAAAGCAATCTACAGATTTAATGCAATCTCTATCAAAATACTGACAGCATTTTTCACAGAACTAGAACGAAAAATCCTAAAAGCTGCATGGAACCATGAAAGACCACAAATAGCCAAAGTAATCTTGATAAAGAAAAAGAAAACTGGAGGTATCACAATCCCAGATTTCAAGATATACTAGAAAGCTGTAGTAATCAAAATAGAATGTACTTGCACAAAACAGACACACAGATCTGTGGAACAGAATACAGAGCCCAGAAAGAAACCCAGGATTCTACGGTCAATTAATCCTTGACAAAAGAGGCAAGAATGTGTAATGGGAAAAACATGGTCTCTTCAACAAATGGTGTTGGAAAAATTGTATAGCTTCATGCAAAAGATTGAAACTGGACCCCTTTCTTACACCATACACAAAAATAAATTCAAAATGGATTAAAGACATAGTGTGAGACCTGAAACCATAAATATCCCAGAAGAAAACACAGGCAGTAATTTCTCTGACATCGACTGTAACAACATTTTTCTAGATTATGTCTCCTGAGGCAAGGGAAACAAAAGCAGAATAAACTACTGATATTAAATCAAAACAAAACGCTACTGGAGTGCCTGGGTGGCTCAGTCGGTTGAGTGTCTGACTTTGGCTCAGGTCATGAGTTTGAGCCCTGTGTGGGGGCTCTGTGCTGACAGCTTGGAGCCTGGAGCCTGCTTCAGATTGTGTCTCCCTCTGTGTATCCCTCTACCACTCACCCTCTGTCTCTTTGTCTCTCTTTCTCAAAAAGAAATAAACATTAAAAAAATTCAAACAAAAACAAAAAGCTATTGCACAGCAAAGGAAACAGTCAACAAAACTAAAAGATAACCTGCTGACTGGGAGAAGACATTTGCAAATGACATATCTAATAAACATTAGTATCCAAAATATATGAAGAACAAACAACTCAACACCAAAAACACCCCCAAATAATCTATTTAAAAATGAGAAGAGGAGAGGTGCCTGGGTGGCTCAATAGGTTGAGTGTCCGACTTCAGCTCAGGTCATGATGTCACATTTGTGGATTCAAGCCCCACATTGGACTCTGTGCTAACAGCTCAAAGCCTGGAGTCAGCTTTGGATTCTGTGTCTCCCTCTCTCTTTGCCCCTACTTGCTCATGCTTCATCTGTCAAAAAATAAAATAAAATGTTTAAAAAAAATTTTTTTAATGGGAAGAAGAGGGGCAACTGGGTGGTTCAGCTGGTTAAACATCTGACTTCAGCTCAAGTCATGATCTCATGGTTACTGAGTTAGAGCCCCACATCGGGCTCTGCACTGACAGCTCAAAGCCTGGAGCCTGCTTGGGATTCTGTATCTCCCTCTCTATCTCTGCTCCTTCCCTGCTTGTGCTCTCTCTCAAAAATAAATAAATAAACTTTAAAAAAATGAGAAGACATGAACAAATATTTCTCCAAAGATAACATACAGATGACCAACAGACACATGAAAAGATGCTCAATATCACTCACCATCAGGGAAATGCAAACCAAAACCACAATGAGATATCACCTCACACCTGTCAGAATGATTAAAATAAAAAACACAAGAAATAACAAGCGTTGGTGAGGATGTGAGGTAAAAAATGAACCGTCGTATACTGTTGGTAGGAATGCAAACTGGTGTGGCCACTCTGGAAAACAGTATGGAGGTGCATGAAAAAATTAAAAATAGGAGTGCCTGGGTGGCTCAGGTCATGATCTCATGGTTTGTGGGTTTGAGCCCCATGTCGGGCTCTGTGCTGACAGCTAGGTCAGAGCCTGGAGCCTATTTCAGATTCTGTGTCTCCCTCTCTCTCTGACCTTCCCCTGCTCACGCTATCTCTCTCTCTCTCTCTCTCTCAGAAATAAATAAAACGTTGAAAAAAATTGTTTTAATTAAAAACAGAATTGCCATATGATTTAGTAATTCCACCTCAGTATTTAGCCAAAGAGTAAAAACCACCAATTCAAAGGGATACATGCACCCCTATGTTTATTGCAACATTAATTAAAAGAGCCAAACTGGGGTACCTGGGTGGCTACATCAGTTAAGTATTTGACTCTTGGTTTAGGGTCAGGTCATGATCTCATGGTTTCATGGGTTTGAGCCCTGCACTGGGCTCTGTGCTGACAGCATGGAGCCTGCTTGGGATTCTCTGTCTCCTTCTCTCTCTGCCTCCCCCACTCGTCTCTGTGTCTCTCAAAAATAAATAAATAAACTTAAAAAAATAGCCAAATTATGGAAGCAGCCCATGTGTTCACTAATAGATGAATGGATAAAGAAGATGTGCTACACACACACACACACACACACACACACACACACACACATAAACTCAGTCATAAAAAAGAATTTTAATATTACTTAAAGGAAATAACTGCAAAGTTACTAAATTCTATTTCAAGTTTAAAAGAAAAGAAATTTACAATAGTCATAAAATACTGTAGGAAAATAGAAATTAGAGATACATAAGCAGGTCAAAAGAAAACGAATGTAAGATCATATCCAAAATCTGACATATATTAGAGGGGGCATGGTAGACACCTAGATTTAAGTTTGTAGTGTCAAATGAGAAAAGAGAATGCTCATTAATGATACAACTCTCAGTGTTCCAAAAGTCAAGAAGCCAACTACATTCCCAGATGCAGGGAAATATTAAAATCAGAATAAAATTTTCCTGTGATCTTCTCAATAGTTTCCATACTTGGGGCGCCTGGGTGGCTCAGTTGGTTAAGCGTCTGACTTCGGCTCAGGTCATGATCTCACATTTCGTGAGTTCGAGCCCCACGTCGGGCTCTGTGCTGACAGCCAGCTCAGAGCCTGGAGCCTGTCTCAGATTCTGTATCTCCCTCTCTCGCTGACCTTCCCCTGCTCATGCTCTCTCTCCCTCTCTCTCTCAGAAATAAATAAAACATTAAAAAAAATAGTTTCCATACTTTAGTCAAAATGATGAGGCTCATAGGGCTGCTTCCTCCACAGTTTCTCACCATAGACTGACAGCCTCACAAAGAAGATCCAGGTAGAGGAACATTCTGGAGGACTATGTGAGTGGCACAGCCTTTTAGCTATGTGATCTTGAGCACATTTCCTAACTTCTCTGTGACTCATTGTGTTCCTTCCATCCCCAGCACAATGCCAGCGGGTAAGGGGTGGATAAATAATACGTAGTAAGAGACCCATAAATAAGAAGTACTACTCTTATGATGAATAGCATTTCCAATCTAGCTTATTTTGGGGAAGTAGAGGAAATATTCTGTTCCTCTTAGCTGGTCTTTATAAGTAGAAAACAGGTCATTCATTCAACAAATATTCATTGAAACCTACCATGTGCCAAGCACTGTTCTCAGAGCTGTAGATAAAAACAATGAAACATCTGGATGCATTCTGCATGAGGTTCCACATAATATTTTCTCTCTCTCTCCCTCTCCCCCTTCCCCTTCTCCTCTCTCTCTCTCTCTCTCTTTTTCTCTCTCTCCCCCTTCCCCCACACACAAAAAGAAAAAAAAACAGATGAAACATCTACTTACCAGGAATTTACATTGGCATAAGAGAGACAGGCATCAAAGTCAATAGGCACAACACAGTATACACTATGTTGGATGGTGACAAGTGCCAAGGAGAAATAAAAGCAGGAAATGGGGCTACGGAAGGTTGAGAGGTTGGGCTCAGCTCACATAGGTTGGCCAGAGAAGTCCTCAGGAGAAATGACTCTGGAGTAAAGGCTTATGTTAAGTGAGGAGGCTAACCAATGAGATGTCTTAGTGTGAGCCCTCCTGGACCTGCACAGACCCTGGCATGTTTTAAGGGCAGACAGGAAACTTCGGTGGCTGGAATGGAATGACTGAGGGGGAAAGAGGTGGGCTATGAGGTTAGAGGACATGGAGGAGACCACAGGAAGCCTCATATGTTGTGGTAGAGACAGATGAGTAAGATGAAGGCCAACCAACAGCTGGAAAGTGGAGTAACATGATTCAGTGTCAACACAGTCACTTGGTTTCTGTCTTAAGGACAGACTGAAGTGGGGACAGGGCAGGCGGGGCAGCAGGTGGAGCAGTAAGCAGCCTTACTGTGTGGAAGCTGCTACGGTAACCAAGGAAGGAGCTGAAGGGTGCTGGACCCAGGCAGTAGTGTGGCTGGTGACGGGTATAGAGGCATGGATGTTTTCTCAATGTACACTGCAAGGACCTGCTGATGAAAAGGGAGGAGTCACAGACAACACCAGGGTTTCTAACCTGAGCAGGGGGAGGACAGTGTCACCATTAACACAAACAGGGAAGCAGATTTACAGTCAGTAGAAGGAGCTTGTTGGAGACCTGTTGAGTGTGAGACCTTTGTTAGATGTCCTGTGTGCAGGTGGACATGTGGGTCTGGAAATCGGGGGAGAGTTCTGGATTGCAGGTATGCATTTGGGAGTCATCAGCATAAAGAATGTATTATGCCATGTGTTTGGGTGAAAAAAGCTAGAGAGAGAATGAATATAAAGGAAAAGTAGGAGATTTACCTGGAGTGTAGTTCTTCTATGCTGTCAATTGATTACAGACCTTTATGGTCTCATTGAGAGATGGGCATAGTGACAGCAGCTGACATTTACTGAGCGTATGCCATTTGCTGGCCCTTTACACAAATAATCACTTTGATCCTTATGAAAACTCTATCAACTGGGTACTAGTGTTAACGTTCATTATATAATGAAAAAATGAAGCTGTAAGAGGTTAAATGACTTGCCCAAGATCATGCAGCCAGTAAGTGGAGAAGTCAAAGTTTGAGCTCAGGAAAGTCTGGCTGCACGTCTTCCCTGCCCTCCTAAGGGAAATATGGCATGGAGTACAGACGGAAAGGTCATCCTACCTTTACTACAGAAAAGCTGAGGGTGTTCCTGTGGGCAGGCTCCAGATGCTCCCCAAAGCAGGGTGAAGAAGCTGGAAGTCTAGTCTTCAGGAACTGGAGCCTTGTTCTGTCTCCAAGGAGAGTCAGCACTTGAGCTGACATATGGGAATGTGGAGAGGCAAAGGCTTGTGTGATGGGAGATGATCTGAGGTTAAGTGGAAACCTATCATTCATTCATTCAACCAACCAAAATTAACTAAATATCTCTTATGTGCCAAGTATTGAAGGGGCTAGGGATAGAGTGACTGTGTGCTGGTAAATGTTTAACTGGCTTCCAATCAATAAGTCAATCAATCAATCAATTGGATGTGCAGCATTTGTTAATTTCTATGGTGTAAGTACTCATGCTGTGGCCAATTTCAAGCTACTACCATGATGTCACTGAACACAGAGTTGGGAAGAGATGTAACAATTGCCTCTCAGGAGTCAATACAAGTTGGCTCTTACACACCACTGAAGGTGGTAGTGAACAGGGTATCCCAGTGGGGAAAATAAGCAGCAAATAAATGATTGCAAAGAAGTGTAGTAACAGCCAAGCTAAGGTAGGTACAAGGAGTACCATGTACCAGACACTAGACCAGGCAAGGGGCAGCTTCTAGAAAGACTGATATTTAAACCAAGACCAATAGGATCAGTTAACAACTAGGCAAAAAGAGACAGGTAAATTTGAGAGTTGGCAGGGGAGTGTTCCCCATCAAGGGAGAGCTATGCATTAAGGCCAAGAAGAGAAAGGATTTGGCATGAAAGAGGATCTAAAAGGCTGGAGGGCAGATTTAAACAGGGGAGTGGTGTGGGATGAAGCAAGAGAGAAAAACAGGAGTCCAACGATGTAGGTCTTAAAAATCCATGTTAAGAAATTTGAACTACACTGTGAAGATTATAGGAGGCCTTTGGAGAGTTTGAAACCGATGCTGAATATTCAGAAGATCCCTCTGGAATGGAGACTGGGTTCAAGAAAGTGGAGGAGGGACACAGGGAGATGAGCAAGGAGATCATCACACGGAAAATGGATCACTGTGTTATCACTGAGGATGGAAAGAAATGGAGATATTTCAGGGCCATCAAATAAGTGGATGACAAGGCCTTGATAACTGACTGAATGTGATGCATGAAAGAGAAGTCATGTCTGACCCCTGGGTGTCTGACTTGGGCATCTAAAAAGATGCTGCTATTGATCCCCTGGAGAATGCACTTTACACTTTCTGTGGGGCCAAGTCCAGGTCAGGCCAGTGGCTCTGGAGTCAGTCACTTAGAAGAAAGGAGGAATGTGATTAGATTGTAAAGTCACATGAGGTGGACACTTAGTATGTTACAGTCTCTTCAGTGAATCTATGATCCCTCTTGCATAGCTTGTTGTTTGGAGAGTTAATTCACCAAAAACGATACATAAATTATCCTTCTGTCCCAAGAACCATCAGAAACAAAGCCAACTCCCCCAGCAAAGTTTTGATTTTTGTTTTTTTACTTCATTGATTAGCTTCTCAGTCTGTGAAGCTTTTGTTGAACAAAAGTTTTGTTTAACATGCTTCCTGGTACAGATACTCACTGACTCTGCCAAAGCATGTTCACTATGACGACACTGTAGACCCCTGTGAGAAAGATTCTTAGCAGAAAGCAGTGGCTATTTCTAATTTTATGCAGCCCAACTTCCCAGGGTTCATGTAATCAATCACAGCTTCAGCTGTTGCCTTGACAAATGGACTTTATGCGGAAAAAAAATGTCCCCACAGATGGAAATAGCTGATTTCATTAATAACTTTTGGCATCAATAAGCTTCATTTTAGGTGCTGAATAATGAGGCTTACTGTCAGAAGACGAACAGTTCTGGGTTGCCTCGAGGACACAGATTGGAAGGAAAGCATCCCCATAGCCACCTCCAGCCAAAGTGACCCTGAGGATTTCAACAGGAAACTTTAACATCCTCCCAGCTGGAAAGAGAAAAAACAACTACCAGGATACAACTATGAGGAAAAAGGAGATAGTAATTTCAAATCTAAAAATTGCAGCATCCTATCCGTACCTGGAACAGGGTTCCATGAGCCACTAACTTACAGAATTCTCAGAGCAATTCCAGAAGCTCTCTCACTGAACTCTCATGGTACACAGGGAAAAAGCTCTAGTATATCCATTTCACATGGAAGAAATTCCACGAGGTAGAAGCAGGTCTCATATCCACCTTCCACTTCCTTGCTTAGACTGTCTACAATTACAGGCAGTTTTTAAAAAGACACAGGAAGGAGGCACTATAATGGGAACAACAAATGAGCAACCACAGAAAATTACCAAACAGAGATTTCAATTGGTGTTTTAACTGTTAACATAAACAATGTTAACTGTTTTTCAAGAAGAAAAATTATGTTTTGGAATGCATTTATAGTAAAGTTCATGGTGCAGCTGAAAGAGTCAGCCAGTACAAAACCTAAAATGTCACTCTGGGCCACCCATTAGCAATCACAGTAACACCAATATTAATCGATACGTGGGGCATCTGGCCCCATGAAGGGATGGAGCAGCACTAGCATAAGCCCTACTCTAAACTTATCCTAACAAAGCTTAAAAATAAGTCAGGAAAAATGGTAAATTTTATGTTAGATGCGTTTGACCACAACGAAAAAAAAATGTCTGGTAAAGATGTGGCTGATTCACAAGTAATTTAACTGCTTGGCTTGCCAAAACAACACTTAGCATTCATAAAAGGATGATTTTTTAAAAAATCCATACTTTCAACAAGTTAATATTCTTATTTATTTATTTATATTTGAGAGAGAGACAGAGAATGTGTGTGTGTGTATGTGTGTGCATGAGCGGAGGAGGGGCAGAGAGAGCCAGAGACCGGAGACAGAATTCCAAGCAGGTTCCAAGGGCTCTGAGCTGTCAGCACAGAGCCCGATGTGGGGCTCGAACTCACAAACCATGAGATCATGACCTGAGCCAAAGTCGGAATTTAACTGACTGAGCCACCCAGGTGCCCAAACAGGTTAACATTCTTAGTGTCCAGCATCCAAACAAAAATTACTAAAGGAGCCTGCATGGCCAGAAATGTAAAAGCTGGGGTAAGTACACAAAGTCAGTAAGAGGGACATGAGGGCAAAAGCCAGCCACCTCACCGTCCCAGCCCTGCTGCCCTGAGAAGCTGGGCTGGAAGGCAGGCAAGGCAGGTACCTGCTCCATGTCTGCATGAAGCCCCCAGAGCCTGGAAGGTGCCTGCCATGTGTGACTGTGGGCCCCTTGCGTACAGGGGAGTAGCCTGTCCTGTTCACTGGCACAGTGCTTTAAGGCATAGGTGCTAAATAAACACTTGTTCAAATATTACTCTATGCCACATAGCTCTATGTTGAGTTTGACTGTTTATTTGAATAATAACCTGCCCTAAAGAACCTGCATTTGTTACTGCAAAATAACTACTGGGCACTGGCTAGATTGAGGGGTTCAGTCCCTGTGCCCACCAAGGTCACCTTCTAGGGGACAGATCGCAGTCAAATGAAGCAATCACAGTGGCTCTAAAAGCCAATTGGGGCCAGGGTGTGAGCTCAGGGGATGGAGGGATCAGGCTGAGCAAAGGGATGATTTGTTGGGGAAGGCCCTCTCAGTGGGGATTCTCAGGGGGTGGGGGGTCCCCAGGAGGCCAAGGAGCATGGAGATGGGGAGGATCACTTCAGGGGAGGTGGCCAGCAAAGGCGGGGGGTGACACACAGGCCTGTGGTGCTCCCCAGGGTAAGGCAGGGTGAGAAGCACGTGCCCTGGAAGCTATAAATCCTAACGGGGCCTGGTGGGATGCAGTGAATATGCTTAGCCATTGCTCAGTCTCTGGGGGAAGAACGGCAGCCAGGTGCAAGGGGGCTCAGCTGGGGTGACAGGCATGCTGGGAGGAGGGGGGACACTTAGGTTTGGGGCATGAGCAAGTGGGAGAATGGGGCCACTTGCTAATGGGGAGTCAGGGGGACCATCTCTGTGGATTTGTGCACCGTTGTCCCAAGATGTTTCCTTCATTTTCACAGTGGAAAGCAGACATCTACAAAGGCTTCTTTTACCAAAAATTTCCCAAGGATAAATGTTTTCACGAGTCTCGAATAAATGTCCTCCTCTGTCTGTGGGGCCAGACATGATGGGACATGATGCAGCATTCTGGTTGTAGATGGATTTGGGGTGAAAGGCCTGATCCATGCTCTGGGACGCAGGAGGACATTCCCCTAACTCTGCCTAATTGGGGGGGAGATGAAAAGTCGGCTTATTGCAGCAGTTCTCTGTCACCTGGGTTCTTCAATGCAAGTGGAGACGCTGGCCTTGGCCAACCTGAGCAAGAGGGAACCTGTGGGGAGGCAGGGGTTTGGGACTCCCAGCTGGGGCCAGGCCTTGGAATGCCCTTGAGTGGCTGCCTGGAGGGAAAGCCCTCCATGAGACCCTTGGTTCTGGATCAGTGGAACCCTGATTCAAGGGATCCCCCTGGTTCAAGGGATCCACTTCCCTAAGAGAGTGTCCAGGGGGGTATGGGAGGACGTCAAGGCTGCCCAAGGCTAACGTGGAGGAAGGAGAGACTAACGTTTGGGGTCTCCAGGTGGGCTGACCAACAGGCTGTTCTTCCTCTGTAACTATATTTTGATAATGGGAATGAGGGCAGGAGTCATTCTCAAGCAGGAAATTGGGGGGGGATAGGTAAGGAGGGGAACGTGTGTCTCATGTCAGTGCAGCACATCAGCCCACTGGCAGAGCCAGCCAATCCATCCTGGGCTGGAATCCTGGCCAGCCTCCCTGCAGAGGGTGGGAAGTGGTATTGGGTGGCTGAGGTCTGAGATGAGGACACTATTAAGACAGGGCCTTTTTTTTTTTATTTAATGTTTATTTATTTTGAGAGAGACAGAGAGAGAGAGTATGAGCAGGGCAGGGTAGAGAGAGTGTGAGAGAGAGAAGCCCAAGCAGGCTCCACACTGCCAGCTGGGGCTGGATCTCACAAATGGGAAGATCATGACCTGAGCTGAAACCAAAAGGTTGAATGCTCAACCAACTAAGCCACCAGGCACCTCAAGACAGGGTCTTTTTGATTTAAGTTTTGAACAAGTCCAACATCAACACCAACCATCCCAGTAAGCCCATCCCTACTGATTTCCATCAGCATACACTAAATTTCTCAAATGCATTTAACACATGGAAGCAGGCATTTCCCGAGGACTCCCCACTTCCAACCAGAGTTTTGGTCTCTACAGGGTTCTCACCCATCCTTAGGGATAAATTCAGCAAACAGCATGTTTTTAGTTGACATGTGTCCTCATTGTTGCCTGCAGGGAAGAATGCCACAATGGTGTGACTTTCCACACAGTTTGTCCTCTATTTCCCAGTTGTGTCTGGCCAGACTGAGCAGCTGTAGCTCTGGCCAGGCTTCAATGTGCTCCTTCTGGTTTGGGCACATGCCTGGGGCTGCACTTGCTAGCCACACTTCTGTAGACCCACCACCTACTGACACACCAGATTTAAGAAGATCCAGAGTCTTATAACATAACACCCAAAATATCCAGAATATGATTAAGAATACTCATGATACCCAGGACCAGGAAAATGTTATCTTGTACAAGTCGGACAATCCAAAGATGCCCAACACCAAGATGACATAGGTGTTGGGATTACCTGATGTATCTTAAGTAGCCATCATAAAAATGCTTCAACTGACAATCACAAACATGCTTGAAACAAAAGAACAATAGTAAGTCTCAGCAAAGAAACAGAAGATACAAAAAAAGAACTATATTTAAAATTTAGAACTGAAAAAATACAATAACTGAAATTTAAGAAAAAACTAAATAGGTTCAATAGCAGAAAGGAGAGGAATCTATAGGAGAGCCATAAACTTTGAAGACAGAACAATAGAAATTACTTCATCTAAACAACAGAGATAAAATGACTGGCAAAAAAAGAACAGAACCTGTGAAAATGTAGTAAAAAAAATCTAACATTTGTGTAACTGGAATCCAAGAATGAGAAAAGAAAAAAAGTGCGAATGAAAAAGTATTTCAAGAAAAAAATGGATGATAATCTCCCAAATTTGGCAAAAGATACACACCTAAAGATTCAAGAAAATGAGAAAAACACAAGCAGGATAAACCCAGAGTAATCCATACCAAGACACATGTTCCAGACTAAATTGTGTACTCTCCCATATTCACATTTTGCAGTCCTAAACCTCTGTGAATTTGTGGAGGTAGTTCTTGAGCAGGCAATTAGGTTGAGATTAGGTCATGATGGTGGGACCTTTATGATGGAATTAGCATCCTTATAAAAGACACCACAGGGGTGTCTGGGTGGCTCATTGGTTAAGCGTCCGACTTTGGCTCAGGTCATGATCTCATGGTTCCTGAGTTTGAGCCCCACATTGGGCTCTGTGCTGACAGCTCAGAGCCTGGAACCTGCTTTGGATTCTTTGAGTCCTCTCTGCCCCTCCTCCACTCACATTCTATCTCTCTCTTTCAAAAATAAACATTAAAAATAAATAAATAATTAGTTCAAATTCTTTATTTAAAGTTCATATAAATCCTGAAACTCATATCATCTTTTAATCCTGGAGGTGACCTCCCATCCAATCTAATTCCTTTTCTATGCCCTTCAGGGTGGGCATGTGAAGGGACAGCACCCCTTTGAAGATGTTGCCTGCAAGGCAAATGCTCCCAGGAAGCCATGCATGTTGCTGATGAAGCTTTCCAGCTCATGGACATTGGCCTGCCTCTGACCCCACTGGTTGGCTTGTTCTGGTAAGGCTGGAGCACCTCTCCTTAGCCTGGAGAAACTCAGCCAATGACTTCTCCAAGCTCAGGGCCTGGGTCCCCTCTGGAACTTGCTCTGAGCCCCCTCTGCATCTCATGCCCCTGTCCAGGGAGGCCTGGCTCTCTGGTAAAGAATTCTTTAAATTGTGTTCTTCTTGTGACACCCAGTGACAAAGCAGATTTCTTGATCTTTGGTTTTCTTCTTAACACTTTGAGTAAATCTTATAGGGGCTCCTGGGTGGCTCAGTTGGTTGAGAGTCTGACTTTGGCTCAGGTCATGATCTCGCGGTTCGTGGGTTCGAGCCCCGCATCAGGCTCTGTGCTGACTGCCAGCTCAGAGCCTGGAGCCTATTTCGGATTCTGTGTCTCCTTCTCTCTCTGATCCTCCCCTGCTCATGCTGTCTCTCTCTCTCTCTCAAAAATAAATAAAATATTTAAAAAAAGAGTAAATCTTATAGCTCAGACATTTTCTGAAGGATTTATTCCTTTCCTTCCTTATATTGAAAGCTTCTTTCATAAATTCAAACTTTCTGTCAAATGCTGTCAAAGATTTATCCATGCACTTCATTTCTATGGAAAGCTCTTCCAGTTTTCAGTCTATCTCATCCAAGGCATGGTATCTTTTGCTCCCTCTGAAGACAAGTCCCCAGAAGATGAAGGCTCCTCTGAATGACATGCTACCAGGATACCAGGCTGAAGTCGGTCCCAGGCCAGAGGTCTGACCTAATGGCGGACTGCAGTCTGAGTGGTTTCAAGCACTGGTCAGGCCTCAGCATCGAGCCACAACTGAATGACATTTGGGAGCCAGTCTCTGACAGAGAAAACAACCTCTACCTTCATAGTCTATGCTGGCTCCTCCACTGTAAGACAGATGTCCTGGAGACTCATTCTCCCTGCACTAAGACCTCAGTCAGCCAGACATGTAGGGGAATCTTTGGCCCTATGCTGAGTCGGCTGGAACCTGATCTGCCAAGTGTCTGGAAGACTCATGCACCCTTCGCTGAGCTGGGATAGCAGGGTTCCCAGTTGGTGAGGTGTCCAGGTGACTCCTTTTTCCTGTGGTGAGCTGGTTCAGAGGGCTCCCACTTTGGAGGGTTTACAGTCAGTCAGTGGTCCAGGGGACTCATTTGTCCTGTGTTGAGTGGGTTTGGAGAATTCCTGGTAGGCCAGGTATCCATGAGCTTCATTTTCCCTATGTTGAGCCAAGTCAAACGTCTCCCAGTCACATGGGTATACAGGGGCTCACTGTCCTGAACTGAGCCAGGTTATAGGGCTCACAGTCAGAAGTCACCCAAACAGCAGTGTCTGTGAGACTCATTTGTCCTGTGCTGAACTGGGTCAGTGGGCTTGAGGTTGTCCTGGTGTCCCGGACACTCATTTGCCCTCCACTGATTGGTAGGAAAGCTTCTGGTCCTCTGTGTTTGGGAAACTTGTTTGCACTGTGGTGAGCTGGGCGAGATGGCTCCCAGTTGGAGGGCTCCCAGTCACAGTCAGTCAGATGACTGGGGAGTTCATCTGCCCCATTCCAGGTGGGGTCAGAGTACTCCTGGTCCAAGAGCACTCAGTCAGCCTGCTGTTCTGGGGATTCCTTTGCCCTGTGCTAAGTTGGTTCAGAGAAATCCCCATAGGCCGGGGGGAGAAGGGACTTGATCGCCTTGTACTGATGTGGGTCAGAAAGCTTGTAGTTGGCTAAGTGTCTGGAGGATTAGTTCACCCTGTGCTGATGAGGGTCAGGTGGCTCTTGGTTGCAGGGCTCCTGGCTGGGCCAGCTGGAAGACTCAATTGCTCTGTGCTCTGTTGAGTAGGAGGGCTCCTGGTTGGCCCAGTGTCCAGACAACTTGTTTGCCCCGTGTTGAGCTGGGTCAGAGGGTTTGTGGTATGTGGGTCCTCAGTGACCCCATTGTCCTGGGGACTGGTTAGCCTTATGCTGAATTGGTTCAGAGAATTCTATTGGCTGGGCATCCAGGGGCCTTGCTTGCCTTGTGCTGACCTGGATCAAAGGGCTTGCCATCAGCCAGGTGTTCAGGGGATTAGTTTGTCCTGTGCTGAACTAGGTTGGTGGGGTCTTGGTGAGCCCAGTGCCTGGGGAACTCCACTGGCCTGTGATAAGTTGGTTCAGAGGATTCTCCATTAGCCAGGGATCTGGAGGACTCATTTGCCTTGATCTGACCTGGGTGGGAAAGCTTGTGGTCAGCTGGAGGTCCAGGGGATTAGTTCATCCTGTTATGTGCTGAGTTGGAGGGCTCCTCTCCCGGATGGCCTGGTGTCTGGCGGACTCAATTGTCCCACGCTCTGTTAAGTTGGAAGGCTCCTGGTTGGCCCAGTGTTCAGGCAATTTGTCTTCCCCAAGCTGAGCTGGGTCAGGGGCCTTTTGGTACAAGGGTCTCAGTGGGTCCACTGTCCTGGGGACTCGTTAGCCCTATGCAGAGTTGGTTCAGAGAATTCCCTATAAGATGAGGGTCCAGGAGACTTCTTTGCTTTGTGCTGATCTGGGTCAAAGGGCTTGCCATCAGCCAGGTGTCCAGAATATTTGTTTATCCTGTGCTGAATGAGTCACTGGTTTCCAGGTCAGCCCAATGTCTGGTGGACTCCACTCCCCTGTGCTACATTGGTTCAGAGAAGTACCCATTGGCCAAGGGACTGGGGGACTCCTTTGTCTTGTGCTGATCTGAGTCAGAAAGCTAGTGGTTGGCTAAATGTCTAGTGGATAAGTTCACCCTTCAATTAGTTGGTTTGGATGACTCTTGGTTGGCCTGGTGTCTGGTGGACTCAATTGCCTTGTGCTCTGCTGGATGAAGGGCTCTTGGTTAGCCCAGTGTCCAGGCAACTTGTTTGCTCCATGCTGAGCTGAGTCAGAGGGCTTCTGGTATGAGGACATACAGAGGGCCCACTGTCCTTGGGAGTGATTAGCCCTACATTAAGTTGTTAGGAGAATTCCCCATCGGCCAACAGTCTAAGGGGCTTGGTGGCCTTGTGCTGATTTGGGTCAAGAGCCATTGCCAAGTATCTCAGGGATTAGTATGCCCTGTGCTGAAGTGGGTTGGTGGGCTCCAGGTTCGCTGAGAGTCTGGGACTCCACTGCTATGTTGGTACAGAGAATTCTGCATTGGCCAAGGGTTTGGGGGACTGGTTCACCCTGTGCTGATGTGGGACAGATAGCTGTGATGGGCTGGATGTCCAGGGCATTAGTTCACCATGTGATGAGATGGGTCACAGGGTTCCTGGATAGCCTGGTGTCTGGTGGACTCAATTGCCCCGTGCTCTGCTAGGTTGAAGGTTTCCAGTTGGAGGGCTCCAGGCCTGCCCAATGTCTAGGGAACTCCTGTGCATGATGCTGAGCTGGGTCAGAGGACTTTTGGTACAAGGGAACCTGGGAGGTTCACTGTCCTGGGAATTGGTTCTATGCTGAGTTAGTTTGGAGTATTCCCCATTGATTGGGGGTCTAGATAACTGGCTTGCCTTGAGCATACCTGGGTCAAAGCGTTTGCCATCAGCTAGGTGTTCAAGGGATTAGCTTTCCCTGTGCTTAACTGGGTCAATGGGCTCCTGGTGGGTCCAGTGTTTGGGGTAAGTTCATTGCTTTGTACTTCTTTGGTTCAGAGAATTCCCCATTGGCCAGCAATCTGGTTGACTGGTTCACCTGGGGCTGATCTGGGTCAGAAAGTTTGTGGTCAGCCAGATGTTCAGAGGATTAGTTCACCCTGTGATGAGCTGGGTCACATGGCTCCTGGATGGCCTGGTGTCTGGCAGACTCAGTTGTCCTGTGGTCTTCTGGATTGAGGACTCCCAGGTGGAAGGCTTTTGGGTGGCCCAATGTCCAGGCAAATCATTAGTTTGCTCTGTGCTAAACTGGGTTGGTGGGTTCCTGGTGGGCCCAGTGTCTGGGAGACTCCATTATCCCATGCTGAGTTGGTTCAGAGAATTCCACCTGATCAGGGGTCTGGGGAATGTGACTGTCTTGTGCTGATGACGGTCAGTTGGCTCCTGGTAGCAGGGCTCCCGGTTGGCCCCGCTGGAAGACTATATTGCCCTGTACTCTGTTGATTCAGAGAGCTCCCAACTAGAGGGTTCCTGTTCAGCCTAGAGTCCTGGAGACTTGTTGGCTCCATACTGAGCTGGGTCAGAGAAATCCCCACAAGCCATCTTTCTGGGAGATTCTCTTATCCTGTGCTGTGGTCTGGTGTGCTCACACTTGGCCATGTGTTTAGAGGACTAGTTTGTCTTGTGCTAACCCTTGTCGGTGGAATGTCCAGGGTACCCTCAGGACATGCCTCTGGCTTCCTTGTGCTGAGCCAGGTTATGACTCCAGAGCACTGGAGAGGCTCCGCCTGGCTGGGTAAGGGTCTGTTGTACTCGGATTCTCACAGCCCCCTATTCTTCTGCCAAATGGGCCAGAGTAACTGGGTATTCTGGCCAGCTCTGCAGTGGGGCGTGGGTCCAGGAGGGGCCGAGTGCTGGTATAAGGACTCATGGGGCCCCAGAGGAGCAAAAGGGTAAAAGTGAACATGAAGATGGACTGCAGAGCATGGGGTGAGAGGCTAGGGCAGGACCAGCAGCGGGTGGAGAACCCTGAATAGTGCCCGCATAGGAGGAGCTGTGATCCAGGAGCCTTCTCTCTCTCCAGAGCAGCCTTCAGTCAGTGCTGGGCCTTTCCAACAATCAGGGTTCATCTCAATGCCTCTTGAGGGCACTGCTGTGCCCCAGCCAATCACCAGGGGGCGCTCAGCTTGGTCTTGCTCATGCAGCCAATCACCAGGCAGCTCAGCTGGCCAATCACTAGGTGGCTCTCACCGTGGCTCACCTGATGTCATCACCTGGCCACCATGTTTTTAAAGGAAAATACATTAACTTGTTTGGAGAAGAAACATGACTATTTTTGAAATGTATTTGTAGTAAAGTTCATGGTGCATCAACAAAAGTCAACCAGTAGAAGGTTAAAAATGTCAGCAATCATAATAACACCAATATTAATCTATACATGAGGCATTAGACCCCATGAAGGCTCACACTTTGGTAGGAAAGCTAAAGTGGCACCAGTACAAAGGCTCCTCTAACACTCATCCCAACAAAGTTTAAAAAGAAGTCTCAAAGGAACAAGGGGGAGAAGAAGCGGGGAAATGGTAGGGGAAAGGGAGAGAGGCAAAACATGAGAGACTCTTGAATGCTGACAAAAACTGAGGACTGATGGATGTGGGGGGGAGGGGGGATGGCATGGAGGGGGGCACTTGTGGGGATGAGCACTGGGTGTTATGTGGAAACTAATTTGACAATAAACTATTTGTAAAAAAAAAATAAATAAAATAAAAATAAATTTTAGTATAAAAAAATAAGTCTCAAAAATGGTACCTTATAACACAATGAAAAGAATAAGTCTGTTAAAGATGAAGCTGATTCACAAGTAATATAACCACTTGCCAAAACAAATTTTACTCCTAAAAGGGTGATAACAAAACGCAGTCTCTCAATAAGTTAACACTCTTAATGTCTAGCATCCCAATAAGACATTACTAAATATCCACAGAAGCAGGAAAATGAGACTCATAACCAGGAGAAAAGTCAGTCATAGAAAAAAAAACCCAAAATGACAAAGGAGAATTCTAAAAGAGCAATTACAATCATGCTGAAGAATTTAAAGGAAGACATAAGCATAATGAGGAGAGAAAGGGAAACTGTAGTGGAAGACCAAATGGAATTTTAAGAGCTGAAAAATATGATATTGTAAATGCAAAAAGATACCAAATAGGCTTTAAAAATTGTATGATATACAAAAAAGAGTGAGCTTAAAGATACAGCTATAAAAGCTACCCAAACTGAAGCACAGAGAGACAAGGAGACCAAAAATAAATGAACAGAAAAAAAAATTAATTAATTAACAGAGCTTCAGTGATTTGTGGGACAATATTTGAAGGAAAGTGAGGCAGAAGAGATAATGGCCAAACTGGAAAAAACTATAAACCCACAGGTCCAGGACATTCAATGAATCGCAAGAAGAAAAACATACATATAAAAAATCATACATCATGATACTATAGTCAAGGTGTGTAAACCAGTGACAAAGAGAAACTCTTAAAAGCAGTCAGAGAACAAAAAGACATATTATGAACAGGGGGAATAAGGTAAAGGGGATTGCCAAGGTTTCTTGCGTTTGAAGAAAATGCAAACCAAAAAATGTTACATGACATCTTTAAAGTTCTGAAAGAAAAAAAAGATCCTGTAAGCATAGAATTCTGTATCCAGCAAAAATAAAGGCAAAATAAAGACATTTTCAGACATATAGAAACAGAATTTGCTGTGCGTGGACTTATACCACAAGAAATGCTTCAGGTCAAAGCAACAAAGACTAGAAATGGGAAATGGGAAAGAATAATATTATAATTTTAAAATAAAATATAAAAGAAATATTTTTTTCTCATTGAAAACTTTCCTCTAAAAAATAATGGACTTTTGGGGAGCCTGAGTGGCTCAGTCTGTTGAGCGTCAGCTCTTGACTTTGGCTCAGGTCATGATCTTACAGTTTGTGAGTTTCCGCTCCCCAACCGGCTCTGCACTGACACTGAGGAGCCTTCTTGGGATTCTCGCTCTTTCCTTCTCTTTCTGCCCCTCCCCAGCTCATGTGCTCTTTCTCTCTCTCTCTCTCAAAATAAATAAACTTTAAAAATATAATTAACTTGGGGCGCCTGGGTGGCTTAGTCGGTTAAGCATCCAACTTTCGCTTAGGTCATGATCTCACGGTTCGTGGGTTTGAGCCCCATGTCAGGCTCTGTGCTGACTGCCAGCTCAGAGCCTGGAGCCTGTTTCAGAGTTTGTGACTCCCTCTCTCTCTGACCCTTCCCTGCTCACGCTGTCTCTCTCTCTCTCTCCTAGAAATAAAAAAAAAAAAAAACATAAAAATATAATTAACTTTTTAAGGAAATATAAAAGCAATGCACCGTTGAATTTGTGTAAAGTAGAATGTATGGCAACAATTACACAAAGGTCAGGAAGGGATAAATAGAAATGTATTGTTGTAAAGTTTGTACAGTGAAGTTATATATATATATATATGGAGTAAAATAACATTTTGTGGCAGACAGGGATAAATTAAAGACACATGTTGTAAATCCTAGAGCAACCACTAGAGCAACCCTCCCAACCACCCCTGAAGAAAAAAGGGAAAATAGCTAGTGAGCCATTAGTGGAGATAAAAGAGGGAATATAAAAAATAAACTCAATGAATCAAAAATAAAGAGAAAAATAAATAAAAAAGAAAAAGAGAACAGATGGGACAAATACAGAAACAGCAAGGTGGTAGACTTAGTGATAATTACATTCAACAAATGGTCTCAATGAGGCTCAAAAAAAAAAGGGGAGGGGGATAAAAAGCATAACACGCCTTCCCCAAACCAAGAGAGAAACTCAATTTATTTCTACGTGATTCATTTCCCAAATGGACTCGTGCCCCTGATGAAAGCCAAAATGGGATTTGTACAGTCAGTCAAGCTTGGCTGACATGTTACCAGGGCAACCTGTTGCTTCGGGAGCTATGGTTCCTCCCACTGACTGTGACTTGTGTGACTCTGGATAGAAAGAGCAGTGCAGCTATTTGTCTGAGGATTGGATTTGCGTGACCAAGCGCAGCTCATGGGGAAGAAAATGCTTTCCCTTATGGGAAAGCCTGCGCAGCGCAGGGGTGGGAACCAGGGGTTCCAGACTTGGGCTATGAGATTTTTTTAAAAAATTTTTTGAAGTTTTATTTTTTGAAAGAGAGTGAGCCAGCAGGGGAGGGGTAGAGGGAGAGGAACTGAGAGAACTGTAAGCAGGCTCCATGCTGGCTGCAAGCCTGATGCGGGGGATCAATCTCACAACTGTGAGATCATGACCTGAGCCAAAATCAAGAGTCAGTCGCTTAATGGACTGGGCCAGGTGGCCCTCAGGCTGTCAAGTTTTAATACTAGCTCTAGCACTCACTGTCTATGAGTTGATACACAACATCTTTGAGCCTCAACTTTCTCATCTCTAAAATATGAATACCAATTTTGTCATCCTGTTGGGAAGATTCAATGTGTTTCTGAGAATGAAGTACTTTATAAGTGTAGTGGGCATACACAAACAATTAAAAATTTAAAAAAAGTATAGCGGGCACTAACCAATATTAACATGCATGATGTCACCTGGTGCCCAGGGTAACTAAGCATAGCCACTGTTTATCCAACTTTTACTACGTGCTGTGCACTGAGCTAAGGGTTTTTATATAATACCATAAGGAATCTATAACAAGCCTTCAAAGTATTTATTCTTATTTTAGAAATCATGTTTCAGAGAAGTTAAGTGACCGGGCCATGGTCATACAGCTAGTGGAAGTGTTAGGACTTCTTACACCAGGACTAGTGTGGATCTTTCATGAGTTTATCTATTTACCTGACACATACACTTATTGAGTACCTACTACTCTGAACCACCACACAACACTGTAATCATCAGTGCTATCTGATTGTCTTTTAGCCAAAACTCAAAGCTGATCATGCAGGCTCTTGCATTATAAAGAGGATATGTACACAATATTATTGATGTACATTTCATTCCTTTCCTAAAACGTCACAGATGTGAGTTGCTCTTCTCAGTAAACAGGAAGAGGTGTAGCTTTGCATTCCTTCTCAGCAGAAAGCTACCCCTTTTCGTGGAAAGTCGAAAAAGTACCCAAAGGCTGAGAATCTTCTCTCATGTTGGCAAGCCACTGATTAATTACCTGCATCTATCTATTATGCCCCAGGCATATACTATGCTTTGTTTTTTCACACAGATTACTTTATTTAATCCTTGCAGCTACTCTAGGAGGTGCTATTATCGTCATCTGCTTTATAAATGAGGAACCTAAGGCATGCAAGATTTCTCTCTGAGGAGCCCATGTTCAATAACTCACTATGTTCACAAAGCTCCTAGGAGAGCTGGGATTTGAATCCAGGCAGTCTGCTAGGGCCTCAGTGCTTGTTTCATGTTTTTTCTCTCTGTCTTTGCTGGGAAGAGTTGAATTTCCTCAGTTAAATGCTCAGAGGACACAATTCTACGCCATGTCAAAGACTCTAGCTGGGCCCTAACCAGCTCACAGTCTAAGAGGTGCCCCCGTCTCTTCTCTGACCTTGAACTGCCTTGGTCAGAGAAATAGCTTAGATGTGTACACAACAGGAGCTCAGTAAATGTCCGAGGAAGGAAAGCAGAAATACAAGAGAAAAGGAGGGAGGTAGAGGAAAGGAAAAAGAATCAGAACAGAGTCTATCAAAAGGGGTCTCACCTTCTGCAGCTTCCTCCTCTCGGCCTCCACCGATGAGCGAACCGATTTGATTTCTAGGGCGTGCTTCTTTACCAAGTCTTCCAGGCGCTTCACTAGCTGGTCTTTGAGGTGTTTCTTCTCCTCTTCTGTCTGATGTTTGATTTTACGAAGGTCTTCTTCATATTGCTGCTTCATATATTCTGTCTCAATACTTGCCTCTTTCTTGGTCTATAAAAAAAGAAAAATGGTTTGTAAACCTGCCAGCATGGGATGAGGGGCAGAGAATCGCCGTTTCTCTTTGGTACAACATTTACACACTGATTTTACAGCATGTAGCACAAGGTGCCATAAAATTTATAAGACTGTATATCTGATATTCCCAAGGGACCACTTTATCCACCATCAGCAAAGGCCTTCTGGAATAGTTTACCTATGTTCATAGGACATATTCCAGCCTACTATAGCAGTGTCTAAAGAATGCTTTGTTTGTTTCGATTGGGGACAGATAGTGGGAATCCTATTCAAGTTTTCCAGGACTCAACCACAGAAGTTCGAGAACTCTGCTATATTCTTAGTCTAATTTCAAATGGCAGGAAGTTAGCTGGAACTTCACACCCACATATCCATCCCCGAAACCATGAGACCTGCTGCTTCCAAGTGGCTCTGTCATATTGGGGATTGGCCTTTGCCAGAAGCACATTCCAGCAAAGCCCCCTGTGACTTCGCCATACCCAGGGCTGGGTAAGACAGTACCTGTGCCTCTGGGCCTCCTTTGGTGCATGGACGCTCCTTGGGAAAGTTCGGGTCTTGCTGAGGATGGACACTGCGGCCTTCTAGGTCATTCGCCTTCCCTAGGACTTCATTCTCTGAAACTAGCTCCGTCTTCATGTCATCTACAAGCATAAGTTTCAACATCATTCGAAATGCCCTTGGCTTTTGCCTTGTGTCCAAGGTCTTCTGCAGTCGGGTACCCATTCTGCTATTTGACTATTCTGCCCACCACTCTCGAATAGACTCTCTTGCTCTGTGGCCTTCTGGCCCCTCCCAGATAGTCAAGGTGGTGATTGTCATCTTTGCTCAAGCAGCCTCCTGAGTTCCTACAGCTGCCCTGTTCTGGCTTCTTAAACGAGTCATGGTCAAAGATTTTTTATTGTGCTTTCCATAGTTCAGAAAAAAATCGAGCACATTCCTGGATAGATATACAATCAAAAGATTAAAATTTAAAAGATAAAACAAAAATCAAACATAACTAGAAATGCTCACTGCTTTCTCCCATATTCTCAGAGGTATCCACACCCTACTTTTGAAAACACTGCAGTGAATCTTCCACACATTTGTGGCTCCAACTCGAACCTCTTCTCCTTCACACCCTTCCAGCCCATGGTGACTTCTTTTCAGGGACGCTTCATTTCTCTGCTGCCTGGGCCACCGCATGATACCAAAGCATGCCCTGGGCTATCGAGTCACTGTCCCATAAGCTCCCTGGGGGCAGAGCCCATGTTTTGTGCCTCTTTATATCTCCTAGTATCAAGCTGATCACACTGTTGGTATTCAAGAACTTTCTGATGAGGGACTCTATTGGAAGGCCTCCTGGAGTCAGATATTCTGAGATACACACACCAGTTCTGCCATTAACCAGTGGCCTTAAGCTAGCCGCTTACCCTTTCTCAGCCTTGTTTTTTTTTTTTTTTTTAATTTTAATGTTTTATTTATTTCTAGGAGAGAGAGAGACAGCGTGAGCAGGGGAGGGTCAGAGAGAGAGGGAGACACAGAACTGGAAACAGGCTCCAGGCTCTGAGCTGGCTGTCAGCACAGAGCCCGACGCGGGGCTCGAACCCACCAACTATGAGATCATGACCTAAACGAAAGTCGGACACTTAACTGACTAAGCCACCCAGGCGCCCCAATTCCTCAGCCTCATCTCCTCATCTGCACCATGGGAGATACTGACAACATCCACTCACAGAACTACTGGGAAGACCCAGTAAGGTCACTGTGTGAAATGGTGGGCAAAGTATGAAGTGCTGCCTAAGCATGGGGGAAAAGCCAGTGCTGAGGAGCTCAGGCATGTGGTGGGCCTGGTGAAGAAGTGTTTGGGGACAAGGTGTCCCTTTGTGTCATGCCTTTTAGTTATCTGCACTGTGGTGGTTCTATCTAGGTCTAGGTCTAGGTTCACCTGTGTCCTGCCTGGGTTGAGCTGGCCCAACAGGGGTCAGGTCAAGCAGCCCTGCCCCTGGCTCTGCTTCCTCAATAGTCTTGAGGCTGTAAAACTGGAATAAAAACTACTGCACCCAGAGCACCCGGGTGACCCAGTTGGTTAAGCATACAACTCTTGACTTCAGTTCAGTTCATGAGATGGAACCCTGCTGTCAGTGCAGAGCCTGCTTGGGATTCTCTCTCCTTCTCTCTTTGCTTCTCTCCCACTCGCACACATGCACATGCTCTCTCTCACACACAATAAATATAAACTTAAAAAAACAGTTGCAGCACATCTGACCCGTTTTAGGTGTTACATGACGTTCCTGAAGCATCAGTCTGTCTTTGGCGATGGCCAGCTTCTCCCCAAGCTTTTTCGCAGTGCTTTTCAACTCAGAGTTCTCTTGCCGAGCCTCCTTGAGCTGCACATCCAGGTCCTAAACAGACAGAAAGGGTCTCATTTCTCGGGGAACAGTTCTCTGTGGAGACATCCACTGTACACAGAACCAGCTTCAGATCTGAAAGGTGGGTTAGTGCACAGCATAAGCTCTTTGTCTCTGGGATTCAGTGGCTCATGTTCCTCAAATCCCTACTCATCCAGATTGGCTGTGTGACTTTGGGCATGTTATTTAACCTTTTTGTGGTGAGGATTAAATGAGATAAAGTGTCTGGGACAGAAAAAGTGCTCAAGGATTATTCAGAATATTAGCTGCTGCAAGTTTAGAGACGGGGCTCTGTGAGCGTGTGGGGTCTGTCAATGATCTGCCTCGTCAATGTTCTAGCTGTCTAGGAAAGCCAAGTCCCCAGGAGTTTAGGACAGGCAAGTTGTTATGGAATGAACAGAGCTTTAGAATGAGGCTGTTGTGTGCCTGGCGAGGTTAGTCTTTAAGCCTCCCAATTTCTGTATTTTCTTCTGTAAACTGTAACTGTCTAAGCTCTCTGAGGGCAGGGAGCCAGTCCAGCTCACCATGTGTCTCCTGGCCATAGCCCTGGGCCTGGCACATAGTAGGCATTCCATAAATACTTGCTGACAGAATGTACTTGAACTCAAGGGAAATAAGAGGAGTCACTTTGGTAGGAGTCAAGGGCTTTGCACAAAGGGGTTAAAGCTCAGTGGTAGCAGGTGTTAAAATAGTTTTGACACATAGTAGGTGTTCAAATTAGGGACCACGTTTATGATCTCATTTGAAAGTCATCAGAGACCCGGCTTTACCTGCGTCCTCTCCTTCAGCTTCTGGGCATACTTCTTCAGGTCGCTTATCTTGCGGCCCCTGTGCTCCAGATCCCCTTCCAGCTTCCTGACCTGAGCCTGCAGGGCCGACTCCTGGACCTGGAAGTTCTTGCGGAGGTCCGTCTCCTTCTCCTGCCACTGCCACAGGGCCTCGCTCACCGACTGCTGCATGGCCTGCCGGATGGCCTCGGTGTCCCGCTCATAGGTGGCCTGCAGCTCCTCGGCCTTCTGGGCGTAGTCCTTGCTCAGCTGCTGGTTCTCTGCTCGCAGCCGCTCCACCTCCAGTAGCACGTCCCGCATCTCATGGCCGTGGCCTGGCTCTCCCTTGGAGTCCGGGCCCTCCTGGGAAAGCCGGCCCCACTGGGGCGCCTCATGGCTCGTCAGGTGCTGGAGCCTCTTCTCGTAGTCAGCCTTGAGCTCCAGCATCTCCTTGGAGAGGGTGAGGACCCGCTCGGCGTGCTCCGCCTCCACCCTCAGTTCCCTCTCTTTGGTCTCCAACCTGCACGTGGCCGACTGGGCCAGCGCCTCCTGGGTCAGCCTCTTCTGCAGCTCCAAGGCGTTCTCCAGGGCCCGAATGCGCTGGAGCAGGGCCTCCTCCTCCTCTGTATGGCCCTGTTCCCGCAGGAGCCGGGCCTTGGCCTCTGCCACGGCGTTCTGGAGCTCCTCCTCGTGGGCCTCCCGCAGAGCCTCCAAGCTGGCCTCTGCTTCATCCTGGCGGGTGTTGAGGGCGTAAATCACCTGCAGGGAAATCCAGAGCCCAGTTAGCGTAAGGAGTGTGGGTCTGTGAGGGACAACGTGGCCAGAGATGCCTTCCCTCCGTGGTAGTGACTTAGGCTGATCCCCACCAGTAGCACCTGAGAATGGTATTTGGGTGGAAACCATTTAGTAGAAATTGTCCCTGGGAAGGGCGCCCGGGTGGCTCAGTCAGTTGAGCTTCTGACTCTTGGTTTCGACTCAGGTCATGGTCTCACAGTTGGCGAGTTTGAGCCCCCCATCAGGGATTCCTCCTTGGTATTCTATCTCTCTCATCTCTGGGCCCCTCCTCTGCTCTGTTTCTCTCTCAAAATAAATAAACTTTAGGGGTGCCTGGGTGGTTCAGTCTTTTAAGTGTCCAACTTCAGCTCAGGTCATGAGCTCATGGTTCATGGGTTCAAGCCCCACATCAGGCTCTGTGCTGGCAGCCCAGAGCCAGGAGCCTGCTTTGGACTCTGTGTCCCCCTTTCTCTGCCCCCTCTCCTGCTCACCCTCTGTATCTCTCTCAAAAATTAACAAGCATTAAAAATTTTTAATAAATAAACTTAAAAAAAACCATTGTGCCCAGGAGAGACTAGTAAAGCAGCAGGGAGGTGGGACAGGAAAGTGATGGAAGCAAAGTGAGGGAGTGATTAATGCATAAAGGCCACAGAGGGTATCTGTGTGGTACACAGAGGGAGACCCATAGGGTACCTCTGGAGTGCTATGGGAATCCAGCAAAGGGTCTGAAGCTCAGATGTGTTAAAAATAAATAAATAAATAAAAAGAGAGAGAGAGAACAATTTTGGGACACAAAAGCAAACAATCCCTCTCAAAAAAACAAAACATCAGAAAACAGAATTCAGCAATGGATAAAAAGGTTTACACACCACGGCCAAATGGGATTTATCCCAGGAATGCAAAGTTGATCTAACACCTCAAAATCAGTTAATAGAATGCACCATGTGAATAGAATACAAAGGACACGATTGTCTCAATAGACACTGGATAAACACTTGATAAAGTACAACATCCCTTCATAATACCATCACTCAACAACCTAGAAACAGAAGGGAGCTTCCTCAGTCTAGTAGAGGCATCAGGTTACACTGTATCCATGGTGAAACACTGCATGTTTCTCCCTAACTTCAGGAACAAAACAGGGGCACTTTGTTACTGCAGAGAAGAGAAGGAAGGAAGGTAGGACCATGGTGGGACCCAGGAATCGGCCTGAACAACAGGTAGATGTTTAGTAAAAGGGAAAAGCTAAGGACAGCCATGGGGAAGAAAATAAAAAAATCTGTATTGAACAAATTAAACTTGATCACCTCATGGATTACCATCAAAGCAAATAGAGAAACTTCTAGAGCTCAGAGGAGGAAGCCTGAGTTAGAGATGAAAGGGATATGGATCGGGATATCTTTGTTGTTGCTGTTTGCTTGATGAGAGTCTAGAGTGTATCTGCATGATGATTGGAATGACCATTCAGAGAATAGCCAAGAATGAGAATAGATCATAAAAGTCAAGGAGCATCTGGGTGGTTCAGCCCATTGAATGTCCAACTCTGGATTTCGGCTCGGGTCATGGTCTCATGGCTCGTGAGTTCGAGCCCCACGTTGGGCTCTATACGGACAGTGCAGAGCCTGCTTGGGATTCTCTCTCCCTCTCTCTCTGCCTCTCCCTTGCATGCTCTCTTTCCTTCTCTCAAAAATAAATAAACTTAAAAAAAATTCTTCTGAAAAGTCCCCGCCCCACAGTTTCACACTTACAGACCCTTGACCTTTGTAGGTTGCTGTTCTTCTCTTGTTCAGGAGTCTTGTCTATTGAACTGGACTAGAATTTCATTATCAGTTTCCCCTACTTAGTAAGACCTCATCCATTGCTTTCAAGCCCTATTCCTTGTAGCCCCAAGTTTCTCTGTGAGACCGACGGCCACTGCAGGAAGCAAGGTGGAGGCAAAGCAGGTGGAAACCCCCCGGAACCAGAGAAGAACTGCTTTCACACTGGGGTTTACCAGACAAGGGGTTTAGAAATAATCCAAAAAGTTTCCATTGCTTTAAGCCAGTAAAAAACCGGGGGCTTAGATGATTATGAGATAGAATAGATCAATCAGAAACTTGATATGAGAGAGAGTTTTGGGTAATTGTGTGTGTATGTGTGTGTATGTAATTATATAATAGTTGTTGAAGAAGGCCAAACGGCACCACTAGAGCTAACACCTGTGACACATTTAATAACAGTTTCCCTTAAGACTGCAGGACTTGAGGGGCACCTGGTTGGCTCTTTCAGTTAAGCTTCTGACTTCAGATCAGATCACCATCTCACAGTTCCCAAGTTCGAGCCCCGCGTCAGGCTCTGTGCTGACAGCTCAGAGCCTGGAACCTGCTTCAGATTCTTTGTCTCCCTCTCTCTCTGCATCTCCCATGCTTGTGTTCTGTCTGTCTGTCTTTCTCTCAAAAAAAAAATAAATAAAAACATTTAAAAAAAAGGAAGCCACATATCCAGGATGTTGCCTAAAATCTTACTTTTTTTTAAGTTTATTTATTTATTTTGAGAGAGAGAGCGAGAGAACACAAATAGGGGAGGCACGGAGAGAAAGGGAGAGAGAAAGAATCCCAAGCAGGCTATGAACTGTCAGCACAGAGCCCAACATGGGGCTCGAACTCATGAACCATGAGATCACAAACCGGAGCCAAAATCAAGAGTCACACACTTAACCGACTGAGCCACCAGGCACCCCTAAAATAGTCTTTTTCACTGTCTACGTGTGATATAGCTATTGGTTGGTTGTCTGTCTGCCTTCCTAAAATGTAGGCTCTGTGAGAGAGGAGACTGGTCTTTGTTCTTTACTACTGATCCCCAGTGTCTGGCTCAAGGTGAACACTCAAAAAATATTTCTTACATGGATGAGTGAATGCAGAAGAAATCAGAGCTCTGTTTTGAACCATGCTGTTGTAAAGGTGTGAGATGAGTTTGACATCTTGTGAAGTCTTGGGAGAATACTCACTGTTTTGAGAATGTAAATCTAATACTCTTTGATGTCAAGGACAAGGGAAGGAAGCTTGTCCTCCCAGGAAGACTCCAATGAAATGAAGCTGCTGTCTCCACAACTCTTTCTTCTCATCATCCTTGCACACAATTCGGCCACCTTTGGTTTCTATGGCTTCTAATGGTGCATCTAGGAGTGTATCTGGAATGGGGCGCCTGCATGGCCAGTTGGTTAAGCATCTGACTTCGGCTCAGGTCATGATCTCTCAGTTCGTGGGTTCAAGCCCCATATCGGGCTCTATGCTGACAGCTAGCTCAGAGCCTGGAGCCTGTTTCAGATTCTGTATCTCCCTCTCTCTCTGACCCTCCCCTGCTCGCTTGCTCTCTCTCTCTCTCTCTCTCAGAAATAAATTTTTTAAAAAAGAGTGTATCTGGAGTAACTGAATGTGGAAACCAGTAATGCCACTGGCTGTCATTTGTGTCAATAATAAATACCATTTTTCAGAGTTTACTAATATGCCTACAACAAGGTTAGGTGCTGTATACACATTCATAATCTCAGAAAATCCTCATAGCAATGTTGCAAAGTTGGCATTTTTATCCCCATTCTAAGAATGAAAATTTGAGGTTCAGAGAAGTTTAGTAACTTTTGCAAGGTCGCAGGAGATAAGAAATTTTGACTACCTCTGAAGCACATGCTCACAGCATGGTACTACATTACATCTCTCCATCCCATTCAACCAGTTATTCCTTTATGCATTTATTGCACATCTCAGCTGTACCAGATTCTGTTCTGAGCACAGAACATACAGTCAATAAGACAACTAAAGTTGTCACCTCAAAAATATTATAATTCAATGGGAAAGTCAGACAAGAATCGGTAAAGTATCAATACCTTATGTGAAGTGCTATGAGAGGGATCAGCACCAGTTACCATGGAAACACAGAAAAAAGGGGTCTATTAGGAAAGGAAACTTATTAGGAAAAGTTAGCCTTGCCTGCTCAACCTTGGAATGACCTATTCCCTTTTACATGTCAACCTGCATATGGGCAAGAACAATATGACTTCTGTGTCCAAGTCTCCTAGCACTCGGTAGGAAGTTGAGGGTGCCATAGGTTCATAATAAATAGATTTATGATGATGCTGTTGCAGGCCCTCATGGATTTATGCTTTCTTCCTCAGAGTTACTGCAGGGGAACAGCCACCGAGCAGAGACCACATTTTGTAGCCCCACTGTATCTACATGGAACCATAATTGCCGATGGGATGTAGCCAGAGGTAGTGCTGTCATCTTCGGGCCAACAGTGGGGTTAAGGTAAAGAGGAGGGTTATGAAGGGTGTAATGTACTTTCCATAGTCTCTTTTTTTCATCTACAAACTTAATGAACAGGACTCAGAAGCTTTAGAAGAAGGTGGAATACTAAATGGAAGAAACCTAGATCCTTGATGACTGAACAGAAGGCCATCTACCCACCAGGAGCCCGGGCATTGATCTTTATATAAACAAGAAATAAACTATAGTGTTGGGCCTCTGACGTCTTGGCATTTATTTGTTCCAACAGCTACGATTACCCTAGGAAACCTCACGGGACTCAGCATACAGTCAGAATCCTATGATTATAGTGAAAGGCTACAAAGTAAACTCAACAAAGGGAAAAGATGAATGGGGAGAAGTCTGGAGGAAACTAGGCTCAAACTTCTAAGAATTCTCCCCAAGTGGAGGCCTCTTCCAACACAATGCCACAGGACTTGCTTAATTTCCCTATCAAGGCATTGTAATAAAATCTGTTAAATACTGTTTGCCAAAGGAGCTTATTAAAGACTTAAGCACGGTTTTTACTGGGGGCTAGTCAGGTAGGCAACTTCTATTGGCAATACAAAAATTCCAGACTCCTGGGAGGAAAGCAGGTGCTCATCATAAATCACATCATTTGCGTAAACAGTTTAGGCATAATGAGTCCCTCTTAATAGTCTGGGTGGTGGGAACCCTCTGGAGACCTAAGTTCCCAAATGCCAAGTGAGGGCCACTTTGCAAGATGGCCAATCTAAGCATAAGCCATCTTGGGCCATCTAAGTTAATTCTTTCCGCACACCTAATACCCAAATGATAAAGATTCTCTTCAGTAGAGTCAAGCTTGTGCCATGAGTAAATCTGAACATAAATTAGGTTTTTTCATGGTGAAGAACAAAACATCCTTGAAAAGGTTTTTCCATGAAATTTGGCATAAGTGATCCCATGAAGGATAAAATCAACTACTGGTGTTGGTGGTTGGTGATCTTGGAGAATGGAATTCCTATATTCTCTCTTTCCCCTCATACCTCCACCCAGAAGGTTACTCCAAGGATAGTGTGTGCACAAACAAGAAAGTATATTATGTTATATTTCATATCATATTATATTTCTCACCCTCTATTATACACATATGCATTCATCTAGACCATGATTTTCTTTTTACCCAGCAATAGATCTTGGAGGTTATATAATTCTGTACATAAAGAGATTCCTTATTTTTATTTTTGGCTGCTTCATATGCCATTGTATGGATGTGCTATAATTTATTTTTCTGCTCCCTGCTAATAGAGATTGAGTTGTTTCTCCATGGAAGATTACTGATATGTTTCTTATTTTACTGCCTTGCAGTAAACACTTTTTTCTTTTTCCATTCCTGCCAGTAAACTTGAGGTCTACTTTTGGTTTATGAATGAAATTCCAGAGCTTGGCCTTAAAAAAAAAACCCTCAAGTCTTCATAGTTAATACAGAAGCCCAGTGAAGAGAAGGAAGAAGAGTCTCCTCTCCTTGCAGAAGGAGAAGGAGATGTCATTTTGTGTCATAAAACTAATTAAAAGAATTTTGAGAACATTCAGAAGTGTCAAACTTGTCTTCCTGTGCATCATGGAGATGTGTTTGAATGTTCATGACTGTGACCATGGCGAGTGCATTCCTGGGGGGCTCCACTGGGATATCCTGCCTACTATCAAGACATCCTCGGGGCGCCTCAGTGGCTCAGTCGGTTAAGTGTCCGACTTCGGCTCAGGTCATGATCTCACGGTTCGTGGGTTCGTGCCCTGCGTCAGGCTCTGCTGACAGCTCAGAGCCTGGAGCCTGCTTCAGATTCTGTCTCTCTGACCTTCTCCTGCTCCAGCTGTCCCTCTCTCTCAAAAATAAATAAAACATTTTTAAAAAATTAAAAAAAAAGACATCCTCTTTTTCTATCTTCTTTTTCTATCTTCTCCATTTCCTCATTCTTATAAGTTTGCTCTCTGAGCTTGACCTCTCTTTTCCTGTTGCAATAGTCTGTTTTCATCTCAACTGCCCCCCCCCCACCCACTGCCAATTTTTAACCTGGACTCCATGACCAATCATTTCAACTGCCTTCTTATTGACATCCTCAAACCCTCTGCCCATCTCATCTTTAGCCTCACATCCTTGGTATTCAAAACAGTAGATCGACCCAACCACCTCAACTCTTGTCAAATACTCCCAGCTGGTCCTTAAGATTTCCAACCTCTGAATCACTATATTGTATATCTGAAACTAATGTAACACAGTATGTTAACTAACCAGAATTAAAATAAAAATTTTAACTAAAAAAAAAAAAAAGAAACTTGATCAGTATGGATTTGAGGCAGTCTGGAACATTAAATAAGACCTTGTTAGATTGAAAAAAAAAAAAAAAGATGCCTAACTTCACCTGTGCTCTCCTGCTGATACCTTTAATTGATATGTCTCGAAGTCATTCTCTATTCCTTTTCCCCATAAGGGCTATTTCAATTCTCTACCACACTTCATAGGCCTCATCCCCAATTCTTGACCCATTCATATTCTAACATACAGTGTTATCTCTTGCTTTTTGGAGGCAGAATAATTAAGAGCTTGAGCTCCAGGAATAATTAAGAGCAAACGTCAACCTGGGTTGGAGTTTCAGCTTCACTGTTCCTTAGCTGGTGACCTTGGGCAGGTAATTCAACCTCTCCAGAGCTCAGTTTCTTTAACAGCAAAAATGGTATTAACAAAGGGCACCTAGGTGGCTCAGTAGGTTAAGCGTCTGGCTTAATTTAGGTTTAGGTCATGATCTCACAGTCGTGGGATTGAGCCTCATGCCCGGCTTCACACTGAGTGTGCAGCCTGCTTGGGTTAATCTCTCTCCTTATCTCTCTGCACCATTGCTGTTCTCTCTCTCTCTCAAAAATAAATAATTAAACATTTTTAAAAATGACATTAACAATAGCATCAATCTCTTAGGGCTATATTGAGAGCTACAGGAGATAATATACAGAAACACAACATATCGAATAACTGCATAATTAATATACTTGAGATCCAGAGGAAAAAACCTTGGATTCTGAATCATGAGCTGGGAAAAAGCCAGAGCATTTAGTGCAGAGTTGGTGCAGAAGCAGACTGGTACAGTTAAGGACAGAACAGAGGGCAGGGAAGAGGAGGTGCCATTCTTCCCCAAAGACACTGGTGATGGGAAGGGGAACAGAAAGATAGATGGACAAACAGGATCAAAGCAAGTCGAGGGCACTAGAGAAAGGAAGATGAGGAGAATTTATTTATTTATTTTTAATAGTTTATTGTCATGTTGGTTTCCATATAACACCCAGTGCTCATCCCCACAAGTGCCCTCTTCCATGCCCATCACCCCCTTCCCCTCTCCCCCATACCCATCTGTCCGCAGTCTGTTCTCAACATTCAAGAGTCTCTCATGGTTTGCCTCCCTCCCTCTCCCCCCGTTTTCTCCCTTCTTCTTCCCCACGGTCCTCCATTAAGTTCCTCCTAATTCTCCTATACGTGCAAACATATGGTACCTGTCCTTCTCTGCCTGACTTATTTCGCTCAGCATAACACTCTCTAGTTCCATCCATGTTGCTACAAATGGCCAGATTTCATTCTTTCTCATTGCCATGTAGTATTCCATCGTATAGATAAACCACATCTTCTTGATCCATTCGTCTGTTAATGGACACTTAGGCTCTTTCCATGTTTTGGCTATTGTGGAGAGGGCTGCTATGAACATTGGGGTACATGTGCCCCTATGCATCAGCATTTCTGTATCCCTTGGGTAAATTCCTAGCAGTGCTATTGCTGGGTCATAGGGGAGTTCTATTGTTAATTTTTTGAGGAACCTCCACACTACTTGACACATCCCCAAAGGCAAGGGAATCAAGAGCAAAAATGAACTATTGGAACCTCATCAAGATAAAAAGCTTCTGCACGGCAAAAGATGAGAAGAATTTAGAAGAAAGAAAAAGATGCAATATAACTAAGTTTTATTTAGAGCCATTGGAAAAAAGTATAAGGAATTTCACTTCCTATATAAAGTGTCCTTAAGTCCCCTACAAACAGTAGAAATTTACTCCATTCATCTTTCTCCCAGTGCACTTTGCAGCACTTGGCTGTTATAGTCCTTTCATGTCACAAGATGGGCACTTGGGTGCTAGATGCTGAAATAAAATGTGAGCTTTATCACAGTAGGGACCTCAGGGACCCTCAACACGGACCTTTTTTTATTATATAGTTCCCAAACACCTAGTACAATCAACGCCTGGCTCGATTCAGGTTCTCAAAGTGTTTACTGTTCAACAGAAGGAGGACTTTGTAATGGGGCAGTGAGAGGTGAAAAGAACGGGGTTTGGGAAGGGAGCACTGCAGGAAAAGAGGCCCTCAAGTGGGAACACACAGGAAACAGACAAAGATAACAATGAAAAGACAAGGCCCGGAATCTCTCCTGTCTGAGTTCAGATCCTGTTTGTCATGCGATGTATGGATCCAGATGCTATTGGCTAGCTGTGTGACCTTGCACGTGCTACATCATCTCACCAGGTCTCAGTTCCTCATTTGTATAAGGGGGAGAATAAAGTTCCCCCTTTACCGGGTTATTGAAGGATTAAATGAGATACTGCTCTAAGGCATGTTGCATGGTGCCTGGCTCACAGTAAGTACCTGATGAGACTCTGCTGTTACTGTTATGGTATGTTACTGTTATGTTATAGGGCACTTTAGGCCTGAAAGAGGTACCTGTGGCAATGGCATTTCTTCTAAGGAAGACAATATGGTGGGAGCAATGGAGCTGGCCAGGACCCTCTGTAGTAAGGAGGGCCTGGGTTTACCTTCCTGGTAGCAGAGATTGCTGGTGTGCCCAGTATCTGTTTCCCTCCTTCACCCTTAAAAATAGAAGGTTTAGGGGTATCTGGTAGCTCAGTTGGTTAAGCACCTGACTCTTGATTTCAGGTCATGTCATGATCTCACAGTTTGTGAGTTCGAGCCCTGCTCGGGGTCTGCTCAGGGTCTGCTTACAGTCTGCACTAGCAGTGTGGAGCCTGCTTGGGATTCTCTCTCTCTCTCTTTCTCTCTCTCTCTACTCCTCTCCCACTCATGTTGTCTCTGTCTCTCTCAAAATACATATAAACTTAAAGAAGCCCTAACCTTTCCATGGGCGGTTTGCCACATTTCTCAGCTTCTTCTCCAGCTCTGAACAGCCACGTGATCAGGTTCTGCCCAGCTGGATGTAAGCGGACATGTATTCTTTTCTTCCTCTATTTCTGAGCTGCCCTCCTGGACTATGTGGTGGACACCATGGGCTAATGTTGGCAGAACAATGAGATAAGAGGAGCCAGGGCCTCTGATGCCGTGGAAGGCCATGCCAGCCCTAGACTGATTCCAACTGCATTACATTTGGGCTTTCTGCCATTCTCAGGCAAACCTAATTTGGTTGATATATATACTTTCTGACTCTTAACTTTTTAAAAATTGTTCAAGATATTTAACTTCTTGGAACCTGTTTCTTGCTTATAAAATAGACCTGTTTTTTTTTAAAGGATATGATAGGATTACATCTCTGGCACATAGTAGGTACTCATTAAATGTTTTTCCCTCCTCTCTTCTCACATTCTGCTCTCAAAAAAAAAAAAAAAAAAAAAAGGAGACTCAATCTGCTCCTCCAGCCCTCTACGTCTACAATTGTTGAGCAGAATTAGAGCAGACCCACCCTCTCCCTGGGCTTGGTGCCATGCTTTCTTTCACTCACCACCTACCCAACTGAAACATCAAAGGAACTGCCCGAAGCTCATTTAGAAATCCACCTCCTCAGTAGGAGGCCGACTTCAGAATCCATTAAGGGACATGAATAATTTAGCAGTCAAGAGAAATACTGAGCCAGTCAGACAGTCTTCTCAAGGGCTTTAGAAATCCACTGCTAAGGGTTTGATTTCAGAGAAAATTTCAGCAGAGGGCCCGTGAGGGTCTTCGAGGTTGAGTATTGTAGGTTTAACAAAGTCATAATTTATGTACTATGTGCAGGAGATCCTGAGGAAAGTTTTCCATCAAGTATGGCAGCAGGAGTCAGAAGTGAAATAAAAAGGAAGGAAGGGAATCATATTTATTGCGTGCCCATAGTATAAGCTTCACTGGGCCAGGTAATTGACATAGGACTTTTCAATTAGTCTTTTCTTATTATTTTTTTAAGTTTATTTATTTATTTTGAGAGAGAAAGTGCAAGTGGGAGAGGAGCAGAGAGAGAGACTTCACTCATATAAGGACTTTAAGATACAAAACAGATGAACATAAGGGAAGAGATGCAAAAATAAAATAAAAACAGGGATGGGGATAAAAACATAAGAGATTCTTAAATATGGAGAACAAACAGAGGGTCACTGGAGGGGTTGTGGGAGGGGGGATGGGCTACATGGGTAAGGGGCAGTAAGGAATCTACTCCTAAAATTATTGTTGCACTATATGCAAACTTGGATGTAAATTTTAAAAAATTATTTTAAAAAATTGATAAAAATTAAGAAAAAGAAAGAGAGCATCCCAAGCAGACTGCACTGTCAGCACAGAGCCCAACGTGGGGCTCAGACTCATGAACCCTGAGATCATGACCTGAGCCAAAGCTGGATGCTTAACCAACTGAGCCACCCACGTACCCCTTCAAATAATCTTCTAATGATTCCACAAAGTGAACATTCTCATAATGATCCCTATTTTACAGTTGAGGAAACTGACATTGGGTGGCCTAACTTAAGGAGCAAGGGTGATACAGCATGGTGTTCATAGGGCCTGGCTTCGTATCACAGCTCCACCTCTTTCTAGCTGTGTGACTTCAAGTATGTGATTGAACCTCTCTGATTCTCAGTAACCTCATATATGACATGGAAAAAGCAATGCCTACCTCATAGATTTGCTTGGAGATTAAAATGACAGAGTGAACCTAAAACCCTATAGCGGTATTCTTAGCACACAGTAAAAACTGAAGAAATGCTGTTATTATTTTTACTATTATTGATATTATAGCCAAAAGTCATTGAGCTAAAAAGTGACAGTGCTGGGATTCAAACCCAAACCCTTTTGGACCCCAAATTTAAAGAAATAGAAGCATAACTGTGGTTAGAAAAGAGCTGGTAATATTCTTCCCTTAAAGGTTTCTTGGCAACATTTACCACATTTGCAGAATTTAGCAGTCACGGTGCTGAGCCGTGGAAAAACAGAAGAAATAAAAAGCATTCTGTTCGGGAGCTTGTATGAGATATGGTAGATTGTTATTACTTGTCCATTTTTTCCCTTTCCCTCCACTTCCTGGCCATGGCCCTCCCAGTCTATGGACCTCATTTACTTTGAACCCTGTTGGCTCTAATATCGCTTCTTTGGCAAATGGAATTTGAGTGGACTTGTTGCAAACAGAGGCTTTAACTGTGTTTGTGTTTTGGCTTGCTCTCTTGTGCCTCTACCCTCTGCCACTACAAGAGTACATGCAGGGTAGCCATGGTTCCCAGAATGAGAGACGCGTGGAACCTTCTAGAACCCAACTCAAAGCCTGGAGTGATCCTGCTCCAGCAAAGCCCAGCAGAGAGCCACTGGGCAGCAGCCAAGCTGACATGAAACAAATCCCTGCTGTTGTAGGCCACTGAGATTTTAGGCTGTGGCCTAATAGGCTGTGTTTATAACGCAGCATTATTGCTGGAAAACACACACACACACACACACACACACACACCCAGAGAAAGAGAGAGAGAGAGAGAGAGAGAGAGAGAGAGAGAGAGGAAGCTAGCAGTCTGCAGGAGCACAGGGAAAGGCACAGGGAATCAAGGATCACGCTGCTCAGTAATTCTGCCTCTTCTGTCCTGCATCATTATTAATGGACTGCTCCCATCAACATATAAACATGCTGTAATTCTTATCATTAACAAAAATCCTTCTTAATCCCAGTCCCCCATTTTTCTGAACCCCTTTATAATGACTTCCCAAATACTTTGTTTATACCTATTGTCACTAATTCCTCACATCCTCTTCTCTCTCTCTCTTTTTTTTTTACAAATAGTTTATTGTCAAGTTGGTTTCCATATAACACCCAGTGCTCATCCCCACAAGTGTCCTCCTTCATGCCCATCTCCCCCCTCCCACCCCACATCCATCAGTCCTCAGTTTGTTCTCAGCATTCAAGAGTCTCTCATGGTTTGCCTCTCTCCCTTTCCCCCACCATTTACCCCCTTCTTCTCCCCCATGGTCCTCCGTTAAGTTCCTCCTAATCCTCCTAAACATGCAAACATATGATATTTGTCCTTCTCTGCCTGACTTATTTCGCTCAGCATAACACCCTCAAGATCCATCCATGTTGCTACACATGGCCAGATATCATTATTTCTCATTGCCATGTAGTATTCCATCGTGTAGATAAACCACATCTTCTTGATCCATTCATCCGTTGATGGACACTTAGGCTCTTTCCATGATTTGGCTATTGTTGAAAGTGCTGCTATGAACATTGGGGTACATGTGCCCCTATGCATCAGCACTCCTATATCCCTTGGGTAAATTCCTATCAGTGCTCTTGCTGGGTCATAGGGGAGTTCTATTGTTAATTTTTTGAGGAACCTCCATACTGTTTTCCAGAGGGGCTGTACCAGTTTACATTCCCACCAACAGTGTAGGAGGGTGCCCGTTTCTCCACATCCTTGCCAGCATCTCGTGTTCTCTGATTTGCTCATTTTAGCCACTCTTGCTGGCGTGAGGTGTTATCTCAGTGTGGTTTTGATGTGTATTTCCCTGACGAGGAGGCATCCAGATGGCTAACAGACACATCCTCTTCTCTTTTGAACCCTCTTCAATCAGGTTTTCAACCTGACCAATCCACCCAACCAACTCCTCACTCTTTCACTAAAGATCTCCACGTTGCTAAAACAATAGCCAATTCTGAGTCTCTACTGTTCAACTTTTCAGCAGCTTTTGACATAGAAAATCACTTCCTCCTCCCCAAAACAGTCTTCACTTGGCTCCCACAATACATCACCCGCCTACTGACCACTGGCCACTCCTTCTCATCTGGCTAGTTCCTCTGCATCCCTCATCCTTCAAATAGGAGTTCTGCAAAGCTTAGGCCTCAGACTGTTACTCTTCTCTACAAACGTCCCCTTGAGATCTTATCCAAATTCATGATTTTATGGGTGCTTATTTGCTAGCGACTCCCAAATGTACCTGTCCAGGCTGGACCCATCAGCTGAAGGTTGGACTCTTGTGTCCTGTTGCTTACCAATATCTCCACTTGGACAGCTAACATATATCTCAAATTTAATTCTGAATTTTTCCTTCAATATTCTTCCCACAATATTCTTCACCTCACCTCATGCAATATTCTCCAACTCCCTTCTTCTAGTTGCTTAGGTCAAATTTTGGAGCGCATGAAAAGATATTCAACACAACGTCACTCATCATTAGGGAAATGTAAATCAAAATGCCACTACAATAAGATACCACTTCACACCTATCAGAATGATTTTGTTTGTTTGTTTGTTTGTTTGTTTTGAGAGAGCGAGAGCAAATGGAGGAAGGGCAGAGAGAAGGAGAGAGAAACCCAAGCAGTCTAGCACTGTTAGTGCAGAGTCCAATGTGTGACTTGAACTCACAAACCATGAGATCGTGACCTGGGCCACAACGCTAAGTCAGACGCTTAACTGACTGAGCTCCGCAGGTGCCCTAAGATGATTATTCTTAAAAAAAAAAAATGAAAGAGAAGACCAGTGTTGATGAGATGTGGAGAAACTGGAACCATTGTGCATGGCTGGCAGGAATATAAAATGGTATAGCCACTTGGAAAATGGTAGGAGGGTTCCTTAAATAATTAAACAGAATTACCAGTTGATCCAGCAATTATACTTCTGGAGTTTCAATTCCAAAAGAATTGAAAGCAGGGACTTGAACAGGTATGTGTACACCCATGTTCACAGCATTATTCACAATAGTCAAAAGACAGAAACAAACCAAGTGTCCATCAGTGGATGGATGAATAAACAAAATGTAGTACATACATACAGTGCAATGTTATTCACACTTAAAAAGACAGAAATTCTGGGGTGCCTGAGTGGCTCAGTCGGTTGAGTGTCCAACTCTTGATTTTGCCCCAGGTCATGATCTCACAGTTTTTGAGTGTTCAAGCCCCATGTCAAGCTCTGCACTGATGGTGTAGAGCCTGCTTGGGATTCTCTCTCTCTCCCTTTGTCCATGCCCCTCCCCTGCATGTGTGGGTGCAAACACACACAAAAACACACACACACGTCCACACACACTCAAAATAAATAAACTTAAAAAAAAAAGAAATTCTGACATATGCCAGAACTTAGGTGAACTTTGAAGACATCATGCTAAGTGACGTAAGCCAGTCACAAATGACAAATATTGTGTGATTCTTCATATGAGGATGCTAGAGTAGTCAAATTCACAGAGACAAAAAGTAGAATGGTGGTTGCTGGAGCTGGGGGCAGGTGTGGGAATGCAGAGTTATTGTTGAAAAGATACAGAGTTTCAGTTTAGGAAGATGAAAAAGTTCTAGAGCTAGATGGTGATAACAGCTGCACGATGTGAAAGTACTGAAATGCCACTGAACTGTACATTTTAAACTGATAAACTTTATGTTATTGATATTTTGTCACAATAAAAAATTGTTTAAAATTTCCTGGCTCAAATATGTCTCTCACATCCCACATCCGCTCCCTCAGCGAATCCTGAATGTGACCACTTCTCACCTTCCCATCCTCCCCTTAAACTGAGTCATGAGCATCCCTAACCTGGGCCACTGGAATGGCCTCCCAACCCGTGCTTCTGCCTTCCCCGTACAGTCTGCTAAAAGTCAGCCAAATTATGTCCCTCCAGGGCTCAAAAATTTTCCCCTCTCTTTCCAGTGCATTCGGAAGAAGTGGGGCCTTAAAATGGCCAAAAGGGGGTTACGTGACCTGGCTCTTCATAACCTTCCTGAGCTCACCTCGTACTCTTTCTCAGTCAGCCCACTTCACTGTATCTGTGTGACTCTTTGTATCTGTGCATATATTGTTGTCTTTTTTGGGATTCCCATTCTTCCATCTGACAGTTACATGGCTTTGGGTTTCTGCTCATATGCCACCTTACCTGCCCTGATTACCCCAAAGCTTTGCTCTCTCCATATCTTTCTTTCCCTGCTTTATTTTTCTCCATGTCACTTTCATCTGATATATTATATACCTAACATTTTTTTAAAAATTTGCTTATTTGCCTCCCTCTCCTGAAAATGAACTGCATGCAGAGATTTTCATCTGTCAAGTCCACTACTAGATCCCAGAACAGTGCCTGACATGTGCAAAGGACTCTAAATATTTGTCGAATAAAGAAATTTCTCTTTATACTAGCATAAAGGCGTCAGAACTGGAGTTGGGGTTAAAAAGATGAGCAGCTGTGAGCTAGGCGGACAGGAAGGGGAGGAAAATGCAGGGAGGGGGAGTGTGAGGAGCAGCAGGTAGCACAAAGTTATGCCACGGGAATAAGCGGGGAAAGGACGCAGAGGGGAGCCCCCCTGGGGAGGAGCAGTAGCAGAAAGGGGAGGACAGTGTGACACAAAGCTGGCCAGGCAGGCAGGGCTTGGACCCTCAAGGCTCCAGCATCATTTTAAGGAGTTTATCCTGTTTGCACAGCATATGGTGATCATGTAGATTCTCTCGTGGGGCCTTGCCTCCCAGAAGGCCTGGTGTGGTAGGTCAGGGGATTGAGGTGGCAGGGGGCACGGACCTGCACTTCTCACATTCATCTGCAGAGTCCTGAGACTCTGAAAGCAGATGCGTGCATACATTGGGGAACGACAGTTTACGTATCTTTTTTATTTTTATTTTTATTTTTTTATGTTTTATTTATTTCTAGGAGAGAGAGAGACAGCGCGAGCAGGGGAAGGTCAGAGAGAGAGGGAGTCACAGACTGAAACAGGCTTCAGGCTCCGAGCTGGCAGTCAGCACAGAGCCCGACGCGGGGCCCGAACCCACGAACCGCGAGATCATGACCTGAGCGAAAGTCGGACGCTTAACCGACTAAGCCACCCAGGCGCCCCCAGTTTACATATCTTGCAGGAAGCTTTTCTCACAAGATTCTGCCTCTCTGTAGTTATGGGGAATAACACTGTCTGTAATGGTTAATTTGATGTGTCAATTTGATTAGGCCATGGGGTGCCAGCTATTTGGTTAAACATGATTCTGGGTGTGTCTGTGAGAGTGTTTCCGAATGAGATTAACATTTGAATCTGGAGACTGAGTGCAGCAGACCACCCTCCCCAGTGTGGGTGGGGGTTGCAGATCCACTGGAAGACTGAACAGAAGGAAAGTTGAGGGGTAGGGGGGAGACTTCACTCTCACCACTGGATGTGGAATCAGTCTGCTGCCCGTGGACAGGGAGTCACTCCATTGGTTCTCCTTCTCAGGCCTGTGGACTTGGCACTGAAATTTACACGGCCAACACTCATGGGTCTCCAGCGTGCAGATGGGACACCAGGGGACCTCTCTGCGTCCATAATCATGTCTGCCAATTCCTTACAAGGAGTCATTTGCGTGCGTGTGTGTGTGTGTGTGTGTGTGTGTGTGTGTGTGCTCTGTTTCTCTGGAGAACCCTGACTGATACACTCTCCAGTTCATAAGTTTGGGGACCACTGTCCTGGCTGCAGAGTGGAGTCCTGACATACTGGAGACAGGGAGAGGACTGCAGGATGGCAGAGAACAAGCTGGAAGTGGCAAAAGCTGGAATTGGAGCCAGAGAGGGGAAGAAGTACCTGGAAGGGTGGCAGACATGAAGAATCTCTGTGTGCGGGGGGTGGGGAAGCAGGAGAAGAGTCCAGAGGATTCTCCTGCCTGCATGACTGAGGGGATATCCATGCACCCCACCTCAGAAGCAAAGCATTGTGGGATGCCAGAACATGGAAAAGTGTGGTCCCTGCTCTTGGCTCAAATGTCTGCAGACATGGAGGAGCCCCAACTTCCTGGCCCCAAGTCAGAATAGAGGACTAGCTAAATCTTAGTAAGGAAGAGCTGAATCTGAACGCCAAAATGCCCAGAAAGAGCAGAGGTCATGAGGCTGCTACTCCTTCCTTTGTGGAAACTGGATAGAGTAGGTCCCAAGAAAGGCTGGGCTCCTGCAAGCAAATGGGCTTGGGATGGATTCCAAGATGGAGTCCTTGATGCTAATTGAAATCTCACCATTACTCATCAGGGAGCCATTGCTGGGCACCTCGATGCCCATGGCTGGGCTGGGAGGCTTAAGCTTCTGAGTAATTGAAGCCCACTGTCTCCCAAACCAATTTAGACTGAGACTTACCTGAAAGGTGAGGGCAGCTTCTCCAGAGGCTCTTTTATAAATGTTTATTTATTTTTTAGAGAAAGAGCGCGACAGAGCATGAGCAGGGGAGGGGCAGAGAGAGAGGGAGACACAGAATCCCAAGCAGGCTCCAGGCTCTGAGCTGTCAGCACAGATCCCCACACAGGGCTCAAACCCACAAACTGTGAGATCATGACCTGAGCCAAAGTCCAATGTTTAACTGAGCCACCAGGCAGTCTTCTCCAAAGGCTCTTAATTAAAGCCCCTCCTCCTCTTGATCCAGGCCACCTCTCACAAAGACATGGGCCTGCCTGCCTTCTAGTCTGCTGCACTGGCAGCAGATGTGGGACCTGGAAAGGGGCCATCTTGTCTTTCAAACCTGGAATGACTTGTTCACAGCTTTTTGGAAAGGGAAGAGTAGGGGTAGTTCCCTTAGTTAGCTAACCTGGTCAACGGACACACATATGTTAGTCATACTTCCTTTCTGGATGAAACCAATACAAAGAAGTCTCAATACTGCTCACAGGAAACATTGTAACAGGCAAGTAATCCAAACTGGGGCATCAAAATCTATAACAGCACACACAAACGAAATTGTGTGAACTCAAAAGCAGAGACAGCAGCTCTTCAAGTTCACCTGTTTACATTATGATTTCATAAATTTAAACTCTGAAAGCAGGCTGTGTGTATATCTATATAGATATGCATATCCATTTGCTCCATACAAATGGTGTAACAATGAGTGCTAATGTCTTTATAGAGCACTTTCCAGTTCACAAAGCAACTTTAAAGGCAAATCCCACAGCATGAAAGATAAATATACTGAATGCCCATTCTAAATGAATTTTTATTTTCTTCACTGTTCTTGGCGGCGGCGGGGCGGGGGGGGGTCTCCTTAAGCATTTTCCATTCCATTTATTGTACCTTCTGCATAATCCTCAGTAAGTGGTATGTTTTCAAGCTAAATACTCCTATCCAAATAACACTTTAACAGAACCCAAAGACCCATTTATGATACTGAGATCACCTTTGCAAATTGTCTTCCCAGCATGGCTGAGTTTCTGTGCTCTTACCATGGGTGGCCTTGAGTACTAAAGCAAGGAATTCTTTTACATTTTATTTTTTTAATGTTAATTTATTTATTATGAGAGAGAGTGAGAGAGAGAGAGAGAGAGAGCACAAGCAAGGAAGGGACAGAGAATGAGGGAAGAGAGAATCCCAAGAAGACTATATGCTGTCAGCACAGAGCCTGACGTGGGGCTCAAACTCATGAACCATGAGATCATGATCTGAGCAGAAACTAAGAGTCGGTTTCATAACCAACTGAACCACCCAGGTGCCCTCTGAAGCAGGGAATTCTGCTGGATGCTCTCTTCGATTCTGGGTGCTGGATAGACATGGCTCACTTAACCTTCACACAAGAAATGGAAGACCCACACTGGGTCAAGCTCACAGGCAAACCATCTTTTGTCTCTGGCTTGTCCTATCAGGAGCATCTGAGAGAAAACAGAGTCCATGAAAGCTGACCACAGAAGGGGCCTCAAAAAGTTAGAGTAGATTAAGTTAAAATTAAAGATATAAAATTGAAGAGTCAAGATGGTGTTTTAAAATGGCACACATACATCAACAAAGAAAAAGGTCAAGAATTAACGGGGGGCAGGGCGTCTGGGTGGCTCAGTTGGTTAAGCATCTGACTTCAGCTCAGCTCATGATCTCACGGTTTGTGGGTTCAAGCCCTGCATCGGGCTCAGTGCTGACAGCTAGCTCAGAGCCTGAAGCCTGTTTCAGATTCTGTATCTCCTTCTCTCTCTGACTCTCCCCTGCTCATGCTGTCTCTCTCTCAGAAATAAATAAAACATTTAAGAAATTGAAAAAAAAAAAAAAAGAATAAACAAGGGGCACCTGGGTGGCTCAGGTGGTTAAGCAGTCAACTTCAGCTCAGGTCATGATCTAACGGTTCCTGAGTTCAAGGCCCCAGTCAGGCTCTATGTTGACAGCTCAGAGACTGGAGTCTGCTTCAGATTCTGTGTGTGTGTGTGTGTGTGTTTGTGTGTGTGTGTGTGTCCCTCTGCCCTCCCCCACTCACCCTCTCTCTGACTCTCAGAAAAATGAATAAATGTTTAAAAAAACATATACCAGAACATGACCAGGGTGATCTCTGGATGGTAAAAAATGAAGGGTGAGCAATTTTCTTTTATTTTTTTTTGTTTTTTATTTTTGTAAGTTCCCCAGTTTTTTTCTATGATGAGTGTGTACTTCAATTATATCAGAAAAAATAATCTAGTTGTTTTTCTTTTATTTTAAGGTAGGGATATACCATCGAACTGTTCAGCATCAGTTAATTCACAAGTATCTGGACTTGAGACACAAGGCCTGGAAGGAGAAGCAGATTCCGACAGAGAAGAATCAAGGCCTCGCCCAGCCGACCGCGTTGCTTCCACCTGGCTGGTCTATTTTGGTCTGAATGGCCCAATGATAAATGTGTTGTCTTTTCCATTAAGGTCCCTGGTTCCACAGAGAAGAGTTTTAGAGAGTCTTGCTGCTGTGGGTGAAACGAGGTGTGAAAAGCTTCGGTCCAGGAGAAAGGGAACCACAGGTCACAGACAAATAATGGATGCCAGTGTTTGGTGGCCACTCTCTGCTTTCAGAGATGGGCTTTTGAGGTCAACCTCACATGAACCTCTTCTGGAAACAAATGTTACAATAATAGCAAGAGCATTTGGCTCTGTAAACTTGAAGGCAAACCAGCTCTCTGTACTGCCTCAACGTTTCTGGAATAATTTGCCCCCAAACCACTCTCCCTATGACTAGTATACCTGATGATCCCTTTACCCCTTGCTCACCAGAGTGTTCTTTGTAAATCTAAGGGCCGACTGCATGATAATCCTGCTTAACAATCCTCAGAGGCTCCTCACCACCCACAGCAGTGGCTCTCAACCTTTTATTGTCCCAGTGTCCTTGAGAGTAGGAAGTGGTCCATGGGGACTGACCACTGTAGAGCCTGTTGGCTTTGTGACGACAGTCATGACTTATTCACTTTTGTGTCCAGATACCAGACTCTGGGCCAGGCAATTAACAGGCACACAGTAGGTCCTCAGTGACAGGTTGCTGAATTCAACTAGCTGGGACTGTTACACAGCACTGTAACCTCACCACCTGGCAGAACCCCTCATCCAGAATTTGACAGAAGATAAATTAATGAGTGAGTGAGTGATAGAAGAGTGAATGAAAAACTCCATGTGACAGAGAGGGGACATGATTCAATTGTGATACATGCAAGTGATATTATGTAGGGCTGCCTTGGAATAGAGGCAGTTCTTATCTTCATCTAACTGGTGAAAACAATTTCACTCACCCCAGGTAATAAAATCAGAAAATAACAGAAATTATTCTTCAGTAAATATTTAGTAAGCATCTAATATGAGTCTGACCCTGAATCTAAAGATCTTTTCACTCAGTTCAAATCTGAGAGCTGTCTGTGGGGTTACAGAAACCCCTAATAGAACATTCTGGGGGTAAGCATCTAGGAGGTTGCCAGGGTGGGTTCTGATGATAACATTAAGTATAAAATAATCTCTATTTTCACTGATGGTGACAGTCTTCTTTCCCTTGGCTGGGTTCCCTGAATCAATCTTAAATAAGTCTGCCAGGATTAGAAGGCACAAAATGCATTTGTTACATACTCCTGAAAGTCTTTTCTTTGTTTTTTAAAGAGAAAGAAAGATCCAGAGGTCATGGAGTAATGCTTTCCTTGAATTTCTTGGTCTGATCCTTCTTGTCCGGTAAAAATATGTGAAACTCCTCTTTAAAATCTTTATGTTTTAAGGGCACCGGGGTAGCTCAGTTGGTTAAGCATCTGACTTTGGCTCAGGACATGATCTCAAAGTTTGTGGGTTTGAGCCTTATGTTGGGCTCTGTGCTGACAGCTCAGAGCCTGGAGATTGCTTTAGATTCTGTGCCTCCCTCTCTCTCTGCCCCTGCCCCCCTCTCAAAAGTAAATAAACATTAAAAAAATTTTAATTTTTATGTTTCAGCAATGAAATCCTAGAAATGTGCAGATTTAACAATCAGGGCTCTTCTAGATACAAAAACAGAAATTCAAATTCCCTAGGTTGGGGGAAAAAAAAAAGGCAATTCATTGGCTCATGTATCTGAGAGGTCCAGAGCCAGTTCTGGCTTCTGGTACAGATAGATCCAGGCTCTCAAATGTCATATTGACTCTATCTCCTTCCATCTCACAGTTTTGCTTTTCTTCGAGTTGGCTTTCTTCTTCAGGAGGTTCTTAGCAAAGTAGCCACAGGCAGCTTCAAGTATACATTTTACCAACTTAGCATGCCCCTAGAAAGAGAGCGCCTCTTTGTCAACCACTTCAACAAAAGTCTCAAGGTATTTACTTGCAGAGTCATGGTTTCTAACACTGACTTCTGCGGCCAATGGGATAGAATACACTGATCAGCTAAGCTCAGGCCATGTGGCATCCAGGAAAATGGGGCTGACCTGCCTTAACCATATGGATTAGAGACTGAAGTGGGGGACAGTGTGCCAACAAGAATGGATGTCCACTAGAGCCAATATTCCTGACCCTTCCAATGAAAGACAAGATCTTCCATTTCTCTGAGAAAACGGTTTACTCTCCTAGTAAAGGAATCGTCAAACTGAGCTGATACTTTGCAAAGGGAATGGAAGTGAACAAGGGAGTCTAAGGTCAAATAAGCCTGAGAAGTATTTGGGCACATCTGTTATAAAGGTATTTGTTTAGCTCTCTTTCCCCCAGAAGGTGGCCATTGAGGTTGTTTTTTTTTTCTTTTGCGTGAAACCTTGCATTGAGAGGAACTTGTTCTGTGAGTGTTCTAGAAGACAAGCAAACATTTCTAATAAATTTTAACTTGATAAAGAAGCAATGTCTTACAATACCAGTTGTACGTGATGCCGAACATCACATGATCACAACTGAGCCAATGGTTCTAGAAATTCGCTTTGACAGATGTGTGCTTTGGATTACAAGCATGTTTCTGGAATGAGTAATGCTCACAAACCAAGGATTTATTGTAATGCCAATTAATATCCTTTATAATGTATTTTAGGAAGTGCTGGGCCAGGAGTGCTTTAGATTTTGACCTGTGTGAGGTAAAGTGTCAAAGGCACAGGAGACCACATGGTAGGAGTGCTCAGGGCTTAGAGCTCTTTCCATCTGGAAAGTCAGCAAAGACAGGTCCTGGAGGGGACCAGAAACTGGGGGAATAAAGTGAGGAAGATTTTGTAGAGAGAGAGTGGGTCAAGGTGCGCAGAGAGAACAAATGTTGCCTGTGGGGAGCTGAGAGAAATAAGACTCAAAGAAGGTACCTCACCATTCTAGCACAGTTAGCTCTAGGTGGTGGCATTACAGGGGCTTTGAATGTTTAAGCAATTTTTGCTTTTTTTGTATTTTCTAATTTCTTACAAGTATATATTACTTTGGAGAAATAAAATGACCAAAGGAGAGAAACACTTTAAAATATTTTTTAAGTGCAAAACTATAGGAACCAATTAACTATGTAGCCTTTCTATAAACCATACTGTATTTGATTAAATGGGTAAGCTTTAAAGGGGAACTGGATGGCTCAGTTGGCTAAGTGTCCAAATCTCGGTTTTGGCTCAGGTCGTGATCTCACAGTTTCATGAGTTCGAGCCCCACATCAGGCTCTGCACTGGCAGTGCGGAGCCTGGTTGGGATTCTCTCTCTTCCTCTCTCTGCCCCTCCGCCACTCATGCTGTCTCTCTGTCAAAATAAATAAAATAAAAACTTTTAAAAAAGGAACTTAAATGGGTAAGTTTTAAGTTAAAAGCTGGTAACTTCCTTAATTCCTGTCATTGGCCTTCCCCCCCATAATAAAAAAACAAATATAAGGATGACAGTTACGAAGAAGAAACCATCCTCTACTCAACTCTTCATTTTTCCTCATTGCTCCCTGTGTCATTACATGTGTTGTGGCTCCTGAATGGATGTTGAGTGTGTAGGACTATGGGTGCGATGAACACCATGCTCAATCACTCTGCAGATGACACTACAAGCAGAATAAATGCAAGACCAGCATGTGCATAGGACACATGACACATACCCATCTATGGTGCTACTAAACTCATCCCACATCAAACAGATGTACACAGAGTCCCAGAGTCCTGAAGTCAGGATGGGTGACTGTTCTTATCAGGTTTCCAAAATCTGGTATGCTCAGCACGCCAATTTTAAAAGGACATAACTAGAAGAAGAAGATGATGATGATGATGATGCTAATAGCAGGATGATCTTTATAATACAGACAATAATTATAATAGCAACTAACACTTCCTGAGGGTTTACAAGGTGCCAGGCACTGAGGTCACAGCTTGATACACCCTCTGCTATCTGACCCCCACAATAATCCCACAGTGGGCAAATCACATTATTTCCTCAATTTTACAGATTGGCAAATTAAGGCACAGGAAGGTTTGGAAAATATGTCTGAGGTTATGGGGCTGGAGGGCAACCAAACCAAGACTCTGTTCTGGCTTACTCTAGGGCCTGTGTTCTTAACCACTGTATAAACCATTTAAAAAAAACAGGTCGGTTAAGCCTCCAACTTCGGCTCAGGTCATGATCTCACGTTTGGGAGTTCAAGCCCCGCGCTGGGCTCTTTGCTGACAGCTCAGAGCTTGGAGCCTGCTTTACCTCCCTGTCTTTACCTCCCAGTATCTCTGCCCCTCCCCCTCTCATGCTCTGTCTCTTTGTGTCTCAAAAACAAATAAAACATTAAAAAAATTAAAAATTAAAAAAACTTAAAAGAAAAAAAAAGAAAACAGGAGGGCCAATTAAGTAAAAGTGAATTCAAATTCTATGATTGGTAAGGTCTTAAGTAAAAGTGAACCTTATTTTTTTTAAATAATTTTTTATGTTTATATATTTTTGAGAGAGAGCAGAGGAGGAGCAGAGAGGGAGACATAGAATCTGAAGCAGGTTCCAGGCTCTGAGCTTTCAGCACAGAGCCTGACGTGGGGCTTGAATCCACAATGGTGAGATCATGACCTGAGCCAAAGTTGTATGCTTAACCAACTAAGCCACCCAGGAACCCTAAATTGAATCCTATTCTTAATCTTAAGTAGAGCTGAATCTTATTCACTCTATGGTAGATGTTATAAAGATGGTAAGGGGCTATATGGTAAGGGGCCATAAAAATAATCCCTGAAATATAGAGGGTTAAATAAGATGGAATTTATTTTTCTCTTTCTCAGAACAGTTCCAAGGTAGCTGGTCAGAGGTGGGTGGAAGGCTCTGGTCTACAAACACTCAGCTCTCTCACCCTCATTCTTCATCAGTCTCAACGTGCAGCCTTTGTTATCTGGGCCAACACCCTCTGCCACATTTGTTGTCATTTCAATAAGTAAAATATGGAAATAGAGGAGGTCCAGGGTAGGCAGCCTGAACTTAGGTGGGGATGAAATGGGAGGTGCATACCTAACCAAGTCATCTCCCATGATCCTACCAACAGTTTCTCCCAAGGCTTTGCCTAGCCAACAAGGCTAGGAAGATTCAATCTTTGGCTGGGCTGCCATATGTCCAGCAGAAGCATAGATGGTTCTACCACTAATAGGAAAAAGGGTAGACAGGCTGTTTCCCCTTGTGCCCGTGCCTTAGAAAGTTAAAAGTTCGATCTTGCCCTTCACTGAATCTATACCAACTGTCTTATGTACAGATTAAGAAGCAAGGCTCAGAGAGTTTAAGCAATTTTGTCAGTATCTTTCATCTCATTAGGGCAGAAATTAATCTAGAGCTTGTCTCCTGACGTTCAGTCAATGTTCCTTTTTTCTAAATTGAGTCTTCAGATTAAATTGAAAAGGTTACCGTCAAATTTCTAAGTTGTGCCGGATAAACACAATGACCTTTCAAAAACTGATAGTCTGTTGTGACATTGCTCAAATGTTGAACAGAGGTTCGAAAGGAGTCAATAATGCCAAAAAGAAAGGTGAATATATTCACAGAATTTTAAGATTGTGAGCAAGATATCACCGAGACCACCTTTCTCATCTCATAAATAAGGCAACTATGGTCCCAGGAGTCCACTGATTTCTACACAGTCACACAGCTTATGTGGAAGAGTCACAATTGACTTTATCTCTTGATCTTCAGTATTACTTCCACTGAACCTTAAAGTCCCTCATGAGAAGGATAAGGGGCCTCAGAACACCATTAAGGTGGAGCCCATGTGACTGACTCCCTGGAAACCCCACTTCTGCCTCCTCGGGCATTACCTATGAAATCTGTTACTCTCTGATCTAGATAGTTACAATTCAATAATCTCCATTTATAGAACTCCTTCCCTTCATCAGGAACATGCTAGCAGTGTAGGGATATAAAGATACGGAAACCATGGTCCCTTTCCTGGGAGCCTGTAATTTAGCAACAAATACATAAACAATTAGCCATGAAGTCGTGCAAAGTGGCATAATGGCTGGATATAGAGTGGTGGCTACTTTATATATTTTTCCAGAAAACATAATATCTCATATACTATTTGTGACAGACCCTCTGGCAGAGGATGGGCATGTGATCCAAGCAAGGGCAAGCAGGGTCCTTCTTGGGATTTTATTCACTGAGGTGGGAGAGAATCTTCCTCTCACCTGTTGGGTCTGTAGGTTAGAAGGATGTGAATTCAGAGTGACCTGTGGCCTTGTTTCCCAACACATGAAAAAGCCATAAAAAAGCATAATTGGGGGTGCCTGGGTGGCTCAGTCGGTTAAGGGTCTGACTTTGGCTCAGGTCATGATCTCACCATTTGTGGGTTAGAGCCCCACGTCGGGCTGTGTGCTGACAGCTAGCTCAGAGCCTGGAGCCTGCTTCAGATTCTGTCTCCCTCTCTCTCTCTGACCCTCCCCTGCTCACGCTTTCTCTCTCTCTCTCTCTCTCTCAGAAATAAAAACATTAAAAAAAAAAATTAAAAAAAAAAGCATAATTGCCACACAGACCAGTGCAGAGACAGGTGTGGGAGAAAAGTTAAGGATATCTAATGGCAACTAATACCTAGGTTCTTGGATGTCTGTCCTTCTCTCCCCCTTCCTCATCAGAATTGACATTTTCAGTGCTTACCTGTCTGTGTGTGTTTGGTTTTGTTTTTGTTATTTGTTGTTGTTTACTTTTAATTAATTTATTTTTTATAGTTTTTATTTTTGAAACAGAGAGAGACAGCATGCTTGCTCTCTCTCTCAAAAATAAACATTTTTTAAAAGAGTCCCTTGTGGTTTGTTTCCCTCTCTTCTTCCCCCCTTCCCATATTTTCATAAACAAATGGGTGTATACTAAATGACCGTCCTACAAAGATAATATAAAATGAATATTGAGCATACATATGTAAAACATATGAAGATATTTATAGTTCAGGGAATATTTGGGGGATACAGACATTTTTCACTGTAGCTGTTAAGACCCAGTTGAGTGCTGTTTACACTCTTCACTTTTTGAAATAACACATAATCCTACTTTTGGAGGAGTCAGCTGTCAGGATGGCCTCATTGTTTGTTCACAATAGACAGACAAGAAAAAGTGGCAGCTGCCCAGATGGAAGCTGGCTGGGAGAGAGATGAGTGAGTGTTTTCATAATTATACTTATTTAATATTTATAAAAGATAACTGTCATCAGGATCCAACCCCCAGGCTACCAGGTAATTTGTATCATAAAGCCTTGTGGGGGGTTATGTTTTATATCATGTATTTCTTTTTCCATCATAGTGTTCTTCACTGTTGGCCGCACATATAAAGCAAACCACAAAACCATATGGTCCCTTATTCTGGATTTTTGTAGCTGGAGAAAATAAAGAGCCAACTCATTCTTCTTCTTTTTCTTCTTCCTCTTCCTCTTCTTCCTCTTCTTCTTTCTTCTTCCTCCTTCTTTCTCCTCCTTCTCTTCCTCTCCTCCTCATTCTTCTTCTTCTGTCTCTTTTTAATGGTATTTATTTTTGAGAGAGAGAGAGCATGCACACATAAGCAGAAGAGGGGCAGAGAGAGGAGGGAGATACAGAATCTGAAGCAGGCTCCAGGCTCTGAGCTGTCAGCACAGAGCCGAATGCAGGGCTTGAACTCATGAATGGTGAGATTATGACCTGAGTCAAAATCAGATGCTTAACCAACTGAGTCACCCAGGTGCCCCTCAGCTCACAGTGTTTCTTAAAAAATATACCAACTACAAATTTCCTTGAAGGAAAAAGAAATTACCGTTAGGAAGTGGAATATATCTCTCCTTATGCACACAATCCCTTTTTGTTCAGTTTTTTAGTGAATATTTATCAAGGGCCCACTACATGCTAGGCATGGTTCTCAGTATTGGCATCACAATGTGCCCAAAACACACCCAAACACTTGTGTGCACAAAGCTAACATTCTCATGAGAGTCAGACAATATGTTAGATAAGTAAAATAAACAAATTGTTAGTGATAACTGCTAAAGAAAAGCATAAAGCAAAGAAGGGATATTTGGTGTATTGTAGTTAAAATTTTACACAGGTGGTGAAAGAACACTTCCCTGAGAAGGTGTAGATGAAAAGAAAGAGCAAACAGTGCAGTGACTAAGGGAAGAGCACTCCTGGCAGAGGTGCAAGGCTGTGTGTAGGTGGACAATCAGCAGAGACTGGTGTGACTGGAGCAGAGTAGTGGACATAGCACAGCAGGTGAGAGGTGTTGGGGCCAGGTCATGGAGGTCTCACAGGTCATCAAAGAAGCTGGGATTTTACCTGCTGTGATCTTCCCCAGGCCACTTCAGAACCATAAGCCTTTCTGTGCTCCCTTTGTCCCCATCAAAATGTATTTTGGGCATCTTTAATCACACTAGATAGTCAACTGTATGCCATTGTGGCAAATTCAAACCCAAGAAGAGCAAAGTGATGAACAAGAATTTGTAGCGTCTTCATGGGGTAGTTAAAGTGGCTTATGCTTTCCCATTGTTTAGTCTTCTAAACAAAGAAGTCTTTAGACTTCTTCAAGTGTAAGTAAAATGAATCTAACTGTGCTCGTTTTCTAGTTTTGATAAATTGCCACAAAATTAGCCACTTAATATTAGCTCTGTAATGTCAGAAACCCAGTTATGGAGTGGCTAGATTCTTGCTTAGGGTCTTAAGGGCTAAATCAAGGTGTTGGTCAGCTGAGTTCCATCTGGAGGCACATGGGAGATATCTGTTTGAAGCTAATTCAGGTTGTTGGAATAACTTAGTTACTTGTGGCTGCAGAATTGTCATCAGGGACTGCTCTCAGCTCCCAGAAGCTACCTGCAGTCCTGAATACATGACTCTTCCATTTCCCTCACTGAATATTCTCACACTTCAGATCTCTCTGATTTCTTTCTCTAATCTCTAGACGTGACTCCAGGGGCTCATGGGATTAGGCCAGGTCTACCTGGATAATCTTCCTACTTTAAGGTCAGTTTATTTGGGAACTGAATTACAATCACAAAATCCCTTCACAGCAAAACCTAGATTAGTGATTCACTGAATACCTGAGACAAGGGGTGTGTGTATACACCAGGGGCTGGGAACTTGGGGCCACCTTAAAATTATGCCTATGACACCAAGTAAAAGGGAACACACCGACCAACGCGTCTGGGAAAGACGCAGCAGTGAGGTTCTTGCAGGGCCTTAGGGACTGGTAGTAGGACTCAGTGCACCCCTGACTTACTTATTCTCTCTCTCCATTCAACTCTTAACTCTGTTGACTTCTGCTCATCTTCCTTCTGCAGAGTTGCTTTCCCCATATAACAAGAAAGACATCCATCAACTGCTCTAGTTCCTTCTCTCACAGTTATGCTATTCTAGCAAAAAGGGAATTTCTTTCTCCTTATGTCTGAATATCAGTGCAGAGAAGGATCCTAGATCATGTGCTGTGGCTGGAATGGGAAGTGGAGCACCAAGACTGAGATGCTTTCAGAGCCATTTGAAAGGGGAGAAGAGTTCCCCAAAGGAGGGAAATGAAATGTATGCTGGATAGGCAGACAAACAGACTAATTGTGACCCTAGTTAGCTCTCAGCCCCACTCTTTCCTTCAAAGACTTCAAATTCTCTCTGCATCTCTCCCTTTTCTTTTCTTACTTGACTAGTCTTGCTTTCTCCACTTCTCAGGGCACTACCCACAAGATTAAGTTCAAACCTACCTCAGTTGGGTGTGTGGGATGGGGTTAGACAGTGAGAGAATAATGCTTTGTAGAATAATCTATAAAGAATTCTGAACTAGAAAGCAGTCCTTGTTCTGCTACTAAGTGACAATGAACATGATGTGGTAGCCATGGAGGTCTTCAATTCAGAACTCTCTTCTGGAGAACTAGATATCAGGAGTACAGTCACTTGGCAGCTTCCACCTTTCACATATTTGGATTCACTGGGACATTCACACCAAGGCAATGATCCCTCCAATCTGCTTTGAGCCAACAACCAAGTCTGATGGGGATGCCAAGTCTGGGCTATTTCTGCCCAACACAAGATTGCTGTCATGTTCTATCTTTTCAGGAGCTCCTCATTGGCCTGAACAAGAGCCTTTCATAGCTATACTACAGTCTGTAGGCTCTCCTATCCAATCCTGCCCTTTCCCCCCCCTCTTAGAGGTGTTAGGCCTGCATCAGGTGGGTGTTCTATGACTACTCCTTTACTCTTCAGACATTTCTCCCAATAAATCTCTTGCACATCTAAATTGGTCCTGGTATCCAGTTTTTGAAGGATCCAAACTGACTCATGTCAATGCTCTATTTCTTATCTATTACATGAAAGGAATTGGACTAGAATTCTGGGGTTCCTTCTAGCTCTGAAATTTCACCTATTTTTGAGATTCTAGAAGACTATCCCTGTTTGATGAAAGAAGAGAAACAAGGCTGAGAAACTAGATCTCTCACTCACAACTATTTAGGGTCTCTGATCCTTGCTATGTTTGATTTTTGTCACTATAAAGAACTTTCCTGTTGGTAATACCTTATTAGGAAAGGTAAATAATTCTGGGCAATGTTTCAAATGGCTACAAAGAGTTTAGAGACTGTCTGAAAACTCTACACAGGCTTGAACCATCACTTTGCCTGAGCTAATGATTCTTATACTTCAACGCATACAAGAAGCACTTTTAAAAAGGCAGATTCTTGGGGAACCTGGGTGGCTTAGTCGGTTAAGCGTCTGACTTTCGCTTAGGTCATGATCTCGCGGTTCGTGGGTTCGAGCCCCGCGTTGGGCTCTGTGCTGACTGCCACCTCAGAGCCTGGAGCCTGTTTCAGTCTGTGACTCCCTCTCTCTCTGACCCTCCCCTGCTCACACTGTCTCTCTTTCTCTCCTAGAAATAAATAAAAATATTAAAAAAAAATAAATAAAAAGGCAGATTATTGAACCAAACCCATAGCAAGCTTCACTCAAGAGGAAGGTGGTGGCTCCTGGTACTCTGCTAACCCCCTTTTAAAAATCAAACTCCCTAGTGATTCTAATTCTGGTAGTTTCTGGAATAAATTATGAGAAATGCAAACCTTTGATAAAGTAAATTTACATTTTTAAAAAAGTTTTACAGTAACTATTTACTGAGAACCTACAGTGCATTGTAGGAAGCCACGTGGTATCATTAACTCCACATGGTAGGGGTTGGAGTGGGCCAAGGTGATTTCTTCTAGGTGATGGCATTTCACTAGGTCATAAGGAATAAGAATTTGTTCTACAGGTTATAATGTGGTGAAGACACTCCCAGTATGTTTAGATAACAGCTGGGGAGCTGAGGAATTCTGGAATGTGTCAGCAATGGAAGAAAAGACCACAGGAGGGAGTGTGAAACCCCAGTTCTATCTCAGTTTCTCCTTTGGACCTTATTTTATTTTTTTTCAATTTAATGTTTATTTTCAAGAAAGAGAGAAAGAGAGACAGAATGCTAGTAGTGAAGGGGCAGAGAGAGAAGGAGACATTATCTGAAGCAGGCTCCAGGCTCTGCACTGTCAGCACAAAGCCCAATGCAAGGCTCAAACTCACAAATCATGACATCATGACCTGAGCCAAAGTTGGACTCTTAACTGACTGAGCCACCCAGGTGACCCTGGACCTTTTTTAAAGATCTGTGAGAGTATCACTTCAAAAGTTTAGGGAACGTTTTTCTCATCTAGATAAAACACAAGGTCACTGAAGGGTTGAGAAAGAGTCAGATGCAGTAAATGCTATTTTTTATTTGGCATAACATGTGCTAGGACTTAGAATTGTGGTCTGGATAAACAATGGAGCAAAGAGTCTGAAGTTTCAGAGCTCAATGCCTGGCATTACTCTGGTGATGAAGTAGGGTGAATCCCCAGAAGCAGGCAGCAGGGTATGAGGGATCTATGTGCCACACAGGGAAAAGTGGTTCCCTTGCTTAGAGTGCATTTGTTAGAGGCCATATGGCCTCCCTACAAGCAAAGGTCCCAGCGGGCCATGGAGAGCAGCCACATTTGCTGGTATTGGGACAAAGCTGCCATAGTGAAGTGAAACCTGGCACCAGCTGTGTGTTGAGGTTTGCCATAATCTCTGAATTTCTGCCACTGTGAAATCACACGAACATTTTCTGGGGCAAGCCAGCACCTGGTCATTGTACAGCAAGACCTTCCCTGAGACAGTTGGCCTGGGTCCAAGCCACAAGGGTCTCTGAAGCATGGAGTTTTGAAACACAACAAGATAAAACTCTACAGGGAGACAGACAGCTTGGACATGGCCAGGGTAGAGGTGGGGAGCAGACGGAGGATGAAGACAAAGGAGAGGTACTTGATCACCAGTTGGTGAGAGCGTGAAGTTCCTATGTTGGAGACTAGGGAGCTGGCTGAAGCCATTTCCACCTCTCCTGTGCAAGTGCACGTGCATGCATATGCACAACATTAATCCACCCAGTAAGCTAAGCAGCAACACCTAGTCAAGAATGGAGCCATTACACCAAGCCCAGCCAAACTGTGCCCTCCAAGCACATTCCCTAGAAGTTTAGCACAAGTCACTCTACCTGCTTAATGTATGGACTATAGAGGGTTTCATAGTTTCAGTTCTAGGAGAAACTGGATGTAACTTCATTTGGGTTTCATTCTGTTTGCTGATTCATTTATTGGTTTATTTTCTTTCCTTCTGTTTTTGTTTAATTGTTTTCTTTCTTCCTCTCTTGCATACAGAAAGAGAAAATTTATTTTTATTTTTATTTTCCTTTTACTTAAAAATTTTTTATTCTAGTCCATTTTCTTTATTTAATTCTATTTTATTATGTTTTTTATTTTTAATTTTTTCTGACCTTTTTTTCTTTACCTTTTTTCTCTATTCTATCAAGCTTCTTTCAACAAGCAGACCAAAACACACCTAGGATCTAGCTTCCTTTATTTTATTTTTCTGTTTTGTTTTTAATTTTACTATTTTTCTTCCCCCAAAAGTGACAAAATGAAGGAATTTACCCCAAAGAAAGAACAAGAAGAAATGACAGCCATGGGCTTAATCAACACAGATGTAAGCAAGATGTCTGAACTAGAATTTAGAACCACGACAATAAGAATATTAACTGGGGTTGAAAAAAAGTATATAATCCCTTTCTGTGGAAATAAAAGAAAATCTAGTCAGGACGAAATTTAAAATGCTATAACCAAGATGCAATCTCGAATGGATGCCCTGACAGCAACGATGGATGAAGCAGAGCAGCGAATCAGTGATATAAAAGATAAATTATGGAGACTAAATGAAGCAGAAAAAAAAAAAAAGAGGGAAACAAAGACAAAAGAGCACATCACAAGACTTAGAAAACTCAGTGACTTATTAAAAAGGAATAACATCCATATCATAAGAGTTCCTAGATGAAGAGAGAGAAAAAGGGGCAGAAGGTTTATGTGAGCAAATTACAGCAGAAAACACTCCTAATCTGGAGAAGGACACAGACATCAAAATTGAAAAAGCACAGAGCGCACCCATTAGATTAAAAAAAAAAAAAAAAGACCTAACCATCTCCAAAGCATGTCATAGTCAAATTCACAAAATACACAGACAAGGAAAGAATCATGAAAGCAGAAAGGGAAAAAAATTCTTAACCTATAAGGGTTCTGTAAAGAACTTATCAAACTCAATACCTAAAATAAAACAAATAATCTAGTGAAGAAATGGGCAAAAGACATGAATAGACACTTTTCCAAAGGAAGGCATCCAGATGGCTAATAGTCACATGAAAAAATGCTCAACATCACTCATAGTTAGGGAAATATAAATCAAAACCACAATGAGATAATAGCTCACATCTGTCAGAGTGGCTAAAATTAACAAGTTAGCAACAACACATATTGATGAGGATGCGAAGAAAGGGGAACCCTTTTGCACTGCTGGTGGGAGTGAAAACTGGTGCAGCCACTCCGGAAAACAGTATGGAGGTTCCTCAAAAAATTAAAAACAGAACTATCCTACAGCCCAGCAATTGCACTACTAGGTGTTTTTCCAAGGGATACAGGGGTGCTGATTCAAATGGGCACATGCACTCCAATGTTTATAGCAGCCCTATTGACAATAGCCAAAGTATGATAGCAAGAGCCCAAACGTCCAACAACTGATGAATGGTTAAAGAAGACGTGGTGTATATATACATACAATGGAATATTATTAAGCAAACAAGAGGAATGAAATCTTGCCATTTGCAACATGGATGAAACTAGAATGTATTCTACTAAGTGACGTAAGTCAGTTAGAGAAAGACAAATATAAGATTTCACTCATATGTGGAATTTAAGAAACAAAACAAATGAACATAAAGGAAAGGAAGTAAAATTAATATAAAAACAGAGAGAGACAAACCACAAAAGACTTAAATACAGATAACAAATTGAGGGTTGCTGATAGGGTGTTGGGTGGGGGGATGGGCTAAATGGGTGAGGGGCATCAAGGAGAGTACTTGTTGGGATGAGCACTGGGTGTTATATGTATGTGATGAATCACTAAATTCTATTCCTGAAATCATTATTACACTGTATGTTAACTAAGTTGGATTTAAATTTAAATAAATAAGTAAATGAATATATAAATAAAATAAAAAATGAGAAAATAAAATAATTTAAGATATAAAAAAATATGCAATTCTTATAATCAACATAAAAAAAAAGAAGGGTGCTTTGTACAAAACCCCTCTGTGATGCTGTAGGCTCTCTGCTCTTATTCCCTCAGCGGACATTCTGGGGCATCTCACAGTCCCAGGAGGGAGCATCTAACTGACTTTGCCCATCTCATCTGTCTTCCAAGGTTAACCTGGCCTGAAAGAGTCAACTATCAGGGCATCCTCAAAAGGATTATCTCTGGCAGAAATGGGAAGCAAGATCCTCTGGCTCACTGAAAGTCCTCACAGTTGATCCATAGTCACCTTGCATTTGACACAGTTTTGTCCCATACATTTTAATCATCTGTATAATTTTTAAAAAATCATTTTATTTTTCATTATAAAAGTAGTACATGATCAAAGTAAAAGTAAATCAAAAGAACCACGATTAAAAAACCTGCTTTCAGAGTGCCTAGGTGGCTCAGCTGGATAAGCATCAGACTTGATCTCAGTTCAGGTCTTGATCTCAGGGCTGTGAGTTCAGGCCCCATGTTAGGCTCCCCACACTGGGCATGGAGCCTACTTAAAAAAACAACAACAACATACTTCTCCCAATTAAAATATCCTTTTTAAAAAAGGGTACACAATTTTAGGGGGTTAAGGACCCTCTAAAGAGCATCTATAGGCCTCTTACTGTCTATGGCCCCTTGTTCAGGAACCTCTGAGATAAGGACAAAGGGAGGCCAGAAGAGATCAGAAATCTAAAATACTATTAACAAATCAAAAAATTGAATTGTTAGCATAACCTATATATTCTGCATTTGTTGCCTTGAACAGAATAAAAAAATCAAAATAAGAATAAAAGTCACCTCTATCTCCACTTGGACAAAGAAATAGTTACACTAACATTCTGGTTTGTTTCTGGCCAGGTTACTTTTGTACTTAACATTTTAAGGTATTTTCATAATTATGATCATGGTATGTATTCAATTTCATTTTCTCAATTTTTTCCTTACCGTTATAAGTGGTTTTTTTTTCATAATCATAAGTGTTTTTTTTTCCTTCATAAACATCATGCTTACTGTGAACATAAAATTCCACCATATACCCCAATCCTATTTTATCGCTACATACACCTAGTGTTGGAAGGTTAAGTTATTTCTAATGTTTGCTTATAAACAATGGTGCTTAGAGTAAAGATTTGCAATAAGGCTTTTTTCATGTTTTGGATATTTCCCTCAGAAGAATTCTCAGAAGTGGAATTTGAAGATGAGAGAGCACGATTTTAAGAGTAACCATACATATCATCAAACTGCTTTTGACAGTGGGACCATTTCACTCTGCCTGCCACCAGTCTGCTTCACCACACCCTCGCCAACACTGTGTGTTTCCTATCCTTTAATATTTACAAGTTGGTTGGCAAAAATTATTGATATACTTCCCATGGTCCTGTTTTAATCCCATGACCCTTGATTCCCAGAGATGCCCATTAGACACTGCAAACCAGTATCAGAGGTATGTAAAAAATGGGTTAAAACATTTTAAAAATGCTCAAAGCAGTTTTATTCTTGCAATTCATCATGTTTCATATTTTCATATAGATGGGTTTCTCAACCTCGGCACTATTAACATTTTGAGTTGGATAAGTCTTTGTTGTAGGGATTGTCCTGTGCATTATAGGGTGTGAAGCAGCATCCTCGGCCTTGGCCCACTAGATGCCAGTAGCTATCACCTCCCCTGACTCCACTGTGACAACCAAAAATGGCTCCAGACATTACCGAATGTCCCCTGGGGAAAAATAGCCCCTAATTGAGAACCAAATGTCTCCTACTAAGAAAATGGCTTCTGACTAATGGAAAAAAACATAGTTTTGTCAGCTCAGGTTTCCATTCCAATATTAAACTTTTATTCTTTAGTATCTTTTTTTTTAAAGTTTTTTAAAGTTTTTTATTTATTTCTAGGAGAGAGAGACAGAGTGAGCAGGGGAGAGTCAGAGAGAGAGGGAGTCACAGACTCTGAAACAGGCTCCAGGCTCTGAGCTGGCAGTCAGCACAGAGCCCGACGCGGGGCTCGAACCCAAGAACCGCGAGACCATGAACTAAGTGAAAGCCGGACGCTCAACCGACTAAGCCACCCAGGCGCCCCATATTCTTTAGTATCTTATACCCGATAGTGCCTGCCTAACACCCTTACTTGGCTCCTCCCTTGTGACAGAACTCCTATTTAATTCAGATGTTCCCCTTCCTTGGACTCAGGGGATGAATTATGACTAATTACTCTTTGTCTAAGCCAGGTACTACAGTTCTATTTCCCTTATCAGTGATTGGTTTTGGCTTGGGTGTGGAAGTCTGTCCTAGTCAGTGGGACCCAAGGAGACACCTGCTGAAAGACTTCTGGGAAAAATTTCCTTACTGATAACAAGAAGCACATAGGAGAAAATGCCCTTCTCCTTCAGCAGATGGTGTCATGTCTCTGTGTGCTGCCTGCAATTGCTGAAACCACCTTGGAACTCCAAAGGGAAAAAGCATTGACAGGCAGAGGACTAAGAAGATGGAAAGCACTTAGCCTATGATGAAATCCTTGAGACACTGAGTCACCAGCCATGGAGAGGTTTTACCTCCTGGCTTCCTATTACATGACACAACACACCTCTAAGCTTTTAAACTACTTGTTATTATTGTGTCTTCCACTATTTGCATCCTGTTTTTCTGGAACCTCAAAGACAATGCCTAAGAGACGTCGCAAAGTCAGGTCCTCTCTGGGACGATTCCAACATCCGAGTTGGCAGCCCATGGCCACAAGGGCCATCTCCACGCAGAGATGTGGCTCCATGGAGGTCCAGCCAGTTGAAGAAAGAGCTCAACCAAGGGGCAGGAGATCTAGACAGTGAAATCTAGTCCTAAGGAACCAGGTAAGCAGGTCTAAAAAGGCAGAAGTGTGGCAGGAAGGAAGCTGCTCCCCAGGGTCCAGGAGCTCAGGAAGCAGATGAATTCCAAGCTCACCATGGAAGGTAACAAAAGCTTTTGATACACAAGGATGGCTCTGTTTTCACTGGCTCAGAGTGGGCAAGACTGAGCCTGGAGGTCCTCAGTACTAGTCATAGTAGTTGAGAGGAGCTAGAACAGGTTATTATTGGCCGTCTAGCATGAAAGGATCTCAAAAATATTTTAGGAACAAATAAATCAGCTGGAACCCGCAAGACCAAGCTTTATTTAAAAAGGTTATAAAACCTGCTCTGCGAAATAAGTCAGGCAGAGAAGGACAAATATCATATGTGTGCACGTATAGGAGGATTAGGAGGAACTTAACAGAGGACCAACCGGGAGAAGAAGGGGGGAAATGGTGGGGGAAAGGGAGAGAGGCAAACCATGAGAGACTCTTGAATGCTGACAAAAACTGAGGACTGATGGATGTGGGGGGGAGGAGGGATGGGCATGGAGGAGGGCACTTGTGGGGATGAGCACTGGGTGTTATGTGGAAACTAATTTGACAATAAACTATTTGTAAAAAAAAATAATAATAAATAAATGTTAAAAAAAAAAACCTGCTCTGTATGTAACTTTTACTCAAATAAAAAAATTTTAAAACATATTGAAATGAAACGTAGCATTATTTTCAAGATAGCTATAAAGCCTTGCTGCCCATGGATGCTGCCAAGAAAGGGTCATTAAAGTCTCCCCTCCCACCGCCATCAGGTCTAAGTTAGAGTCTCCCAATGAGCCTGAATAGCTGTAGAAGCTCTTCATCAGAGGTTTGAGCTTTGAAACAACCGATGGGAGTCTAAGGAGGTTCTGGATTTGTCATGGATGCCACTGTGGAGGAGGTGGATACAGCTATGATGCAAGGCCACACAAGGTGGATGGAAGAGTTGTGGAACCAAAGTGGGTTGTCTCAAAGAAGATTCTCAAAGACCTGATACCCACTTAACCGTGAAAAATATTTATGCTGGTGGCATTAAAGAAGACACTGAAGAACATCATCTAAGAGATTATTTTGAACAGTAGGGGAAAGTTGAAGTGGTTGAAATCATGACTGACTGAAGCAGTGGCAAGAAGGGAGGCTTTGCTTTTAACATTTGATGACCATGACTCCATAGACAGGACTGTCATTCAAAAATACCATACTATGAATAGCCTCAATTGTGACATAAGGAAAGCCCTATATGAGAAGAGATGGCGAGTGCTTCATCCAGCCAAAGAGTTCCAGCAGTTCTGGAAACTTTGATGGTGGTTGTGGAGGTGGTTTTGGTGGGAATGACAACTTTGGTCATGGAGGAAACTTTATTGGGCCAGGTGACTTTGGTGGCAGTCGAGGTGGGGTGATGCATTTGTTGGCAGTAGGGAAGGCTATAACAGATTTGGTAAAGACGGAAGTGACTTTGAAGGTGATGGAAGCTATAACGACCTTCACAATTATGACAATCAATCTTCAAATTTGGACCCATGAAAGGAGAGAATTTTGGAGGCAGAGCTCTGGCCCCTGTGTTGGTGGAGGCCAGTACTTTGCCAACCACAAAACTAAGGTGGTTATGGTGATTCCAGCAGAAGAAGTAGCCATGGAGGTGGCAGAAGGTTTTAATTACAATCAGGAAACAAAGCTTAGCAGGAGAGGAGAGCCAGAGAAATGACAGGGAAGCTACAGGTTGTAAGGTGAACTCAGCTCAGCACGGTAGTGGTGGCAGGGCCCACCCACTACAAAGAAGACCTGTTTTAGACAATACTCATGTATGTGGGCAAAAATCTTGAGGACTATATTTGTGACTAACTGTATAACAGGTTATTTTAGTTTCTGATCTGTGGAAAGTGCAAAGCATGCCAACAAAGGGTTTTAATGTAGATTTTTTTTTTTTTTGGCATCTTTGCTGTTGATTGCTAAATAGTGTAATCATGATGCTGAATAAATGTGTCTTTTTAAAAATATGTTGTGTAAAGTTAGTCTACTTTGAAGCCATCTTGGTAAACTAACCCAACAGCGTGAAGTTAGAATTCCTTCACGGTGATGCCAGGTTTGATTCAAAATTTCTCTGCAACCTGCTTGGGTACAGAAACCATGGTCTCCACAAACCTTGGTCTAATTGAACTGACAATGAATGTGTTGTGACTTGTAGTTCACTGTTAAAAGGGCATTCCAAGCAAAGTTCTGGAGTTTGTTTGGTTATTTATTTGATTGTTGGCACATCCTAGGCAATATACCTAAATTGAATTATAGTATAAGCTAAAATTAGATGGGATTAAAGCTGTGTATCATCCATTATCATGTATAATCAATAAATAATTTAATATTCTATTGAAAAAAATAGCTATAAGGCCATTTTTCCACTCACTTAAATCAGATCTTTTGTTGTCAATAATTTCCATAATCAAGTAATTCAGAGAAATAGGTTATTAAATACTGGGATGGCTGTCACTCTCTGCAGGCCTTTAAAAATTGACTAGGGTAAAGATATATGATTCAATAGCTTTACCAATTATAAAATATAACCAGCTGAAAAGGATTAAATGTTGGAGGTGGTCATGGAGAGGACGTTCCCGCTACTTGACCCATGACCTGGAACAGAGAGACTGAAAGTTCCTCACATCCTGCCCTGTACTAGGAATGTATGTTCTGGCCCACTTTGTCCATACTGGGAGCCATTCCCAAGACCACGGACTTGATGCCACCATCTGGATTGAATATGTGACTGAACCCAGTTAGCGTCTCTATATAAACTTTTTAAATACTGGTGTGTGCAAAGGTCTCTATCTCTTGCAGCCATCCACAACAAGCCTCATATGTAAGTTTCCTTGCTTATTACACCTGTCACCTACCAACCTAGGGTGGTCTGCCTTTTTTCAATCTCTCCCTGTCCTCTCTATATAGGGGCCGGTTTTGATTTTCACCCCAAGAACTCCCAAGGATCCTAACATTAAGGAAGGAAATGCTCTATTTACAACAGCAGCAAATACACACACACACAACACAGGGGAACACATGTAAGAAATATGTAGAACTTATATCTAGAAAATTTTAAGCTGTGAAACATAAAAGTAAATGAAAAGACCTCTGTGGTTTTGAAGAGGAACACTTAATATAATAATATGCAAATTTTCTCTATACTAATGTATAAGTGCAATGTAATCCTTATGCATACATCAACAGGATATTGTTTATTCACATAGAAATAGGTGAATAACCCAGGGACTATTTTATAAATCAGGTGTAGATATTTGATAAGATACCAAAACCTATTATAAGTTTACAATAATTAAATTAAATTAGTTGGTTCTAGACATGAAATAGATGATTAGAAGAGAAGAGAGTGGTGCCTGAGTGGCTTTGTTGGTTAAGCACCTGGCTCTTGATTTCAGCTCAGGTCATGGTCTCACAATTTGTGGGCTCAAACCCTGCAGTGGGTTCTGTGATGACAGTGCAGATCCTGCTTCAGATTCTCTCTCTCCCTCTCTCTCTGCTCCTCTCCTATTCGCTCGCATGTGTGTTCTATTTCACTCCCAAAATGAATAAGCACTTAAAAAAAAGAACCGGAGAGTCCTAATTGCTAAATTGATGGTAAAGATGATATTTCAAATCCACGTGGAATGGCTGAATTAGTCAGTAAATGGTATAAGGCAATTGGCTAAGCATTTGAAAAGGAATATTGTTGGATCCCCATTTTGCCTTTTATATCAAAATTACAACTTACACATAAAAAATAAAACCAGATAGGTATTAAAGGAAACTGTAGATTAATTTATATTCACTTTGTATGTTATATAGTATTAACTTAAAATGTTAGAGAAGGATAAAAGCCTAAGGCATTATTTACCTACCATATTTTCCTTTTGCTAATTCCTTTAACAAATTACCACAAACTTTAGAGGCTTACAACAATATGAATTTATTATCTCACAGTTTTGGAGGTCAGAAGACTTAAAATCAAGGTGTCAGCAAGGCTGCGCTCTTTTTAGAGACTCTAGGGGTGACTCTGCCTCTTCAGCTTCTAGAGGCCACCTGTGTTCTTTGGCTTATAGCCCCTTCCTGCATCACCCCGACCTCTACTTCTGTTATCACAGGTCCTGCTCTGTCCGCACCTTTCCACCTCCCTCATAGAAGAACCCCTGTGATTACACTATACCCACCTGGATAATCCAGGAAAACAACCCATCTCAAGCACTTTAACTTATTCACATTTACAAAGTCCCCTCTGCCATGAAAAGAAATATATTCTCAAGTCTTGAGGATTAGGACATTGACATCTTGGTCAGTGGGGGGGACTATTCTGTCTACCATAGCTCTACCCATAGCTACTCCTTCCTTCTTCCCTTTTTAAAAAAAGTTTATTTTGAGAGAGAGAGAGCACGCGTGTGCGCGTACGTGTGTGTGTGTGTGTGTGTGTGTGTGTGCATAAGTGAAGGAGGGGCAGAGAGAGAAGGAAGGAATGATTCTGAAGCAAGCTCCACATTGTCAAATGTGGAGCCCAACATGGGGCTGGATCCCCACGAATCATGAGATCATGACCTGAGCAGAAACCAAGAGTTGGACGCTTAACTGACTGAGCCACCCAGGCATCCTTCCTTTTTTCTTCGTTAACAGGACACCAATAATATTCACGCAGCCATCTCTACTCCATGCAGTCTGGGTGACTCAGGAAAAGAAGACCACGTGCCCAGCTCCACTGCAACAATGGGTTTTGACTGGTCCAGACCATTTGATGCATAGCGTTCCTCTAGTGATGGTTACTGATCCAGAATGGTCATGGGATCTAATCCACTGGCCCAATCAAGAAAGTGGGAAAATAATATTCCATGGTAGATAAAGAGGTTTCACTCTCTCTCGCTCAATAAGAATGAGGGTGTGTGTGTCTCCAGTTGCTGCTAGGAGCTGTCTTATGACAAGAAGGGAGGCCAAATTTAGGATGCTGTTCACACTACAGACGTCAGAGCAGGGACAGAAAGGAGGTCCTTATTATATTGTTGAGCTATTTGATGAGTCTACCCCAAAGTCTTCCCTACTTTAGGATTTTCTGTTAAAGAAGATCATAAATTATCCAATTCTTTAAACCGTATTTGTGTAGGCTTTCTGTTAATTGCCCTAATAGCATCCTAACTGATACACAACCAGAACATAAAACCCAGAAGCCATTAAGAAGAATATGGATATATTCCAGTACACTTTAAATCCAATAAACCTTAAACTTCTAAGTGGGAAAATTACAAAAATGTCAAAAGACAAAAATATACAGAAAAAGGTTTTCAATGGACATGACAACCAATTACCTGATTTAATAAAAGCATGTGTAAATCATAAGAATGTAGAGCCCTATGGACAAGGGACTCACATAGTTTAAAGAAAAATAAATGCAAGCAGCTATAATCAGTTCGATGAAACCTCAAACTCAAAAATTTTAAAGGGTAACCTAATTAAGTAGATTACTTTTTTTTCTGGGTAATTTTATTTTTATTTTTTTTCCATTAAATAGTTTATTGTCAAGTTGGTTTACATATAACACCCAGTGCTCATCCCCACAAGTGCCCTCCTCCATGCCCATCACCCCCCTTCCACTCCCCTCCAAAAAAAGTGTGATCAGAGCATAAAGTTTCATGAGGTTGTTGGTTCAAGTTGGGGAAAGAGGCCTCTCTTCCATGCAGATGAGTGTATACAAATCAACACAACCTTTCTAGTGGGCACCCTAGCAACATTTCCCACAATTTTCAATGAATATTCCCTTTGATCCAGCATTTCCACTGCTAGGAATTTATGTTGTGGGTGCTATAACATGATGTAGGTCATGAATGTTTACTACAGTGTTGTCTGGAATGGAAGAAAAACAACCAACTAGGATGCCCAAGGAGAACCAAATGCTGAATTATGGACATTCTGCAGCCATTAAAAAGGCTAAGGCACCTGAGTGGTACAGTTGTTTAAGTATCTGACTGGATCTCAGCTCAGATCACGGTCTAACAGTTCATGGGTTCGAGCCCTGCAAATGGCTCTGTTTTGATGGTGCAGAGCCTGCTTGGGATTCCGTCTTTCCTCCCCTCTACCTCTTCCTCACTTGTGCGCTCGCTCTCTCTCTCTCTCTCTCTCTCAAAATAAATAAACTTTAAATAAATAAGAAGTAAACTTAAAGAATTTTTTTTTAAAGGCTAAGCTAGAGGGATGCCTGGATGGCCCAACTGATTAAGCATCCAACTATTGGTCTGGCTCAGGTCATGGTCACAGAGCTCACAGGTCATGGTCTCAAGCCCCACATCTGCACTGATAGCACAGAGACTGCTTGGGACTCACTCTCTCTCTCTCTCTTTCTCCCTGCTTGCTCTTTCTCTCTTTCAAAACAAATAAAGTTAAAAAGAAGACTAAACTAGAACTGCATGTGCAGTATGGAAGAGTCTCCAAGATGTGTTAGTATAATTAGTATAATGTAATAATATTAGTATAATTTTTAAGCAGTCATAGCAGTATACATAATAGCATTTGTGTAAAATTTTAAAAGCTAGACATGCATAAAATAGATATGTATATATTTATATATCTATATGTATAGCTAAACAATATGGTATAGTATGTATAAATTTTGTTTTCACAGAAGAAAATACAGGAAACTCCCAATAGGTTCATGAGAAGAACTTATTTTTCGTGGTCTATCTCTCTGTATTGTATAAATTGTCTTTCTCTGCAATTTTTTTATAAATGGTTCACACTGGTTATCTGACTTATGGAATAATTTGACATTTTTGTTTTATTTTTTAATATATCTGTGCATTAAAGAAAACAAATAGAAATTATTTTGACAGTGAATTGGCTGGAGAGCCATTTGGATGGTTGGCTGGAAAGTAGACTATTCAGCGGGGTATTCAAGGCCATTATAATCAGGCCACAGCTTCCCTTTGAATTTATTCATTTATTTATTAATTCAGCAAATATGTGAAGGGCCAACGTGTTTCAAACTCTATATAAGAAGCTCTACAGATTTAAAGATCATAAGCCATGGATACTATCCTCAAGTTGCTCATAAGCACCTGTGCCAGTGGGATGTAATGTGCATGATGCTATCATGGAGGAGAGTGCCATATGTGGCAGTTCCTAAGGTGGGAGGGATCTGCTCACCTTGGGTGATTGACAAAGACTTCACAAACCACTTGAACACGACCTTGGGAAGTGTTGAGGAAGAGGACATCAAACTGAGGGAACAACGTGCAAACATGAGAAGAGGTGGAAGGAAATAGTATGTTTGCAAATCGTTAGGTCATCTGGCATGCCCTGTGCATGGGGTGAAGCCAGGAAGTATTCAGAAGATGAGGTTGGAAAGGCAAAAAAAAAAAAAGGGCAGATCACAGATCACCTTGTTAATTCTAATGGCAATGGGAAGCCAATGAAGGATGTGATGCAGCAGCAAATATGATCCTGTGGGTTTCAGAGAGGTCACCCCAACAGCAGTGAGAATAGATCCTAGTCGCATGGTGGTTACATGAGAGTTTGTAGAGCATAGTTAATAATAGATGGAATGCCTGGATTTGAATTCTGGCTCTACTACTTACTAGTTGTGTAATTTGGGGAAAATTATTTAGTGTTTCTGTGCCTCAGTTTTCTCAGAGTCAATGTACAATAATCCCCAAAGGTCTAGGTATCCAACTTTCTCCAGGACTCTGCTACCCTTATACACTCACATAGCAATTCCCCTTGGGGACAGTTGGAAGACGCAGTAGGTAGGTGTGAGCTCTTTCTTAAGGGGACCTGATCTCCCCTATATTCAAGGGGCTCTGGGCCTATGAACTGACTCAGGTCTATAACAGTTCAAAGAGCAATGACTCTAAATTGCTTGATGCAAGTTAGGCCTCTGTTCATGACACCTACAGATATAAAATCATTAAGGTTGAATTAAAAACCCTGTACAGTTCAGCTTGAATTACAAGTATCAATATGTACTCATGATGTAATTTATCATTAGAAAAATATGTATTTAATATATCTGCATGGAAGGTCTAGATTTGGGACTCCTGGGTGGCTCAGTTGGTTAAGCATCTGACTCTTGATCTCAGCATCGTGAGTTTGAGCCACATGTTGGGCCCTGCACTAGGCATGGAGCCCACTTATAAAAAGAAAAGAAAGGCGTAGATTTGATGAACAACCTGGTAGCAATGAGTGCCGTCAGCATATAGATTGCAGGCTTTAAATGCCATTTCCTACTAAAAAGAAACAAGGGTTGAAAGATGTGTGAAATATGTGAGCAAGGTGTTTAATGATGTCTTCCTTCAAATCTGTAACTCAAACTCTAATCTCTCTTTTAAAGGATCATTAAAAATATCCAGCTGCCTCCCTGACATCTTGACTTGGATGTTTCACAAGACATTTAAACTCAACATGCCAAAAAACAAAACTAATGACCTCCTCTCCACCCCCAACTAAATCTGCCCTGCTACTAATTAGCTGTGTGACTTCAGAGAAGTCTCTTAGCTAGTCTAGTCTCCAGTGTGTGAACTGGGCCAATAACTAAATTATCTCTAGGTCATTTCCAGCTGAAGGAATGTGCGGAACTAAAACTTGCCCCCATTTGTCAGTAATAATTTAATTGTGCATTGTTTCTAAAAAGGAGCCACTTTTAAGGGAATGCTAAGTTCCTATATATTTTTGGAAGCAGCAATACTGCATGATAAATCTTAGCATCAGGTTAGCCATCAGCAATTATTTATTCAGTATTGGCAACCGCGGTGTATTTGGCTGAAATTTCATATAAGCCATCATTGCTTTCTCAATGGGCTCATGCATCCTGGAAACAACCAGCCAAGTAGCTAACTGCCTGTCCTCCTGTGGCAAAACAGCCAAGGGCCTGTCTGTTGTTGTGAAGATAATTTAGGTGACTCGTTTTCTTTCAGGTCTGAGCTTTTGTATCTGTTTCTCAAATGTGACAAGTGCAATTTTTTCCAAGGTAAGAAGAAGAGATGGCTTTGACCTCTAGTGCCTATTGAACATCTGCAGAAGGGTGACTTGTCATTTTTATTGCATAAGTGAGGGCGCTCCCACAGTAAAGCGAAAGGGGTGATAAATAAGATCCTTGGAGGCAGTTAAATGGCACTTAGCGGGAGGGAGGCCTGCGTGTCAAGTGCACACTGCTCAGGGATCGCAACACGCTTCCCCTTTCTTTGGCATTCTACACTGACACGCTGATCGTGGTGTTCGACTTCACTGTCTCTCTGCTTAAGTGGTTCACCTGACTTAAGGGGCTAAAAAGTCAAGAAAGCTTAAAACAAATGAGAATAAAAGATAATTGTGAAAAGGTGGGGAAAAGGTGGAGAAAAGGTGGATCAGCCTCTTTCAGCCAATTCAGAACTTCTCCCAGGTATAAAAGATAATGCATTTATCTTTTCTCCGAGGCACTAGAAGTCTGACGTTAACTGGAGCATCCTATCCTATCCTTGGGAACCAAAGGAAATGTGACTGGATACCCATAAAATGGACAATGGGAATCTCAGCACCAACCATCCTTGGGTTTTCAGGAGATGGGTTTATGTTTCTCCTGGTCCCCATCATCCCTGCTTCCACTGGACTCATTCCCTTTAGAGATTAGCTCGCTGCCCTGATGTGCTGTCCAGCTTCTGCAGACACTGCCAAGCAGCAGACACTGCTCAGACAATTTTACTCCCCCAAGAACCACCTCTATGGGGGCCGAGGCAGCAGACTTGCCTGCAACACTGGGGGAAGTATTCCACTGCATACCATCAGAGCTCAGCAAGCAGCTCAAAGTTGGGTATAGGCATCTAGCTGGGTTCTTAAAATTAAGTCAAGAAAATCTTCAGCCGTTTGTTGTGTTTTAAATCTATTTGCTATGTTCAGTTAGTTGCCATCTTCACACATCAAGTTGTCATCATCACACACTGCTTCCAATATTTGTCAGGTGAGGAACCTAAGGAATCTGCTGGAATTTCTAAGGCTCCAGATGGTTTGGGGCACACGTGTGATATGAATTCACGCCTGACTGACTAGGGCCCCTAAACAGCTCAGGATTTCATAACATGCTTAGTTGGTAAGGAATTCATATACAAATTCTCACCTGGGCCTAGCAACAGTTCCGTGGAGGAAATGGGGATTGAAATGCCCATTTTGCAGATGAGGAGCTGAAGTGCTAGAGAGGTGAAAATTCAAGGTCAACCAGATATTCAAATCAACAAAACCATTTCAGGATGCCCTTTGTCTGTCCATTTATCTTGCCAAATAAATAAACAAATAAACAAGACACACATCCTGGACACAGGCAATGCATTTCACTCTGCTAGGTATTGCTAGTTATGTGTGACTTGTCCTTTTAATGTTAAGAGCACTTAGAGTCGTAAAAGACCTCTGGGAAAATGGGGAGTCCAATCCCCAGGTCTTCCTTGGAAACTCTGGTTTACCAGCAAGAACCAACATACTGTTGCATGTTTACATAGGAGCCTCCCGAGCTTCCTGGAAGAAATGTCTTTTCTCCAGGGGACTCTGTGACTTCCAATTAAGTCCTAAGATAGTGAGCTGAAGACTCTTCAAAGTCAATGTCCAAAGACTGCTTGAGCCTTGAGTGAACAAAGTCTGCCTAAGTCACAGGTTCTCAACAGGAGTTGATTGGAACCCCCCTTCCTCCCACCCCCAGAGGTTTTTTGGCAACATCTGGAGATGTTTTTGGTTGTCTAGGGGAGGGCTACTGGTATCTAATAAGTAGAGGCCAGGGATGCTGCTAAATATTTACAATGCACAGGACAGCCTTTCACAACAAATAATTATTTGGCCTCAAATGTCAGTAGGGCCCAGGTTGAGATAACCTACTCTACGCAAGCCTAAGGTAATTCCTGGGCTGCATCCTAGGCTCTGGTTGACTGATGACACAAAGCAAGCTCAAGGTGATGGCTATCATGTGTTCTCTGACACAGAAACCTCAGAAACAAGTGGCCTGTTCCCCCATAGTAGGGAATGGAAGGAAGCTAAAGCATGAGATAGCCTTCAGAGCTCTTTCTACGGTGGCTGAACGCCAGGGGGGAAGGGATGTCTCCCCATCTTCAGAAGAGTGAGCTAGGTGAATGGCAGGAACATAGATGGGGGTGGGCAGGGACAGCTGGGGAGCTCCTCTTCCCAAGGAAAATAGATGGAAAAGGTAACCAAAAGCAGCAGCAAAGAGGCACAAGTTTCTCCCTGCAGCAACCCTGAGGCAGGCAGGTGAGGTGGGCACTGTGCCCATTAGACAGATCCAGAGAGGGAGTCCTCGGGGAATTTCACAGGGGTGATCCAAGCAGTGGCAAAGCTGGAGCCACACCCAAGTCTTCTGATGCTGTTAGAGGCTGAATCGGGCACCCTCCCAGATTCATACATTGAATTATTAACCCCTGTGTGACTGTATTTGGAGAGAGGGCCTTTAAAAAGGTAATTAAAGTTAAATAAGGTCATAAGGGTGGGGCCCTAATCTAGGAGGACTAGCGTCCCAATAAGAAAAGGGAGACACACCACAAACCTCTCACCACACGTGCACAGTGGAAAGCATTGTGCGGACACAGCAAGAAGGGGCTGTCTAAAAGACAGGAAGAGATCCCTCTCAACAGAAACCAATACCACTGGCACCTTGATCTTGAACTTCCAGCCTCCTGAACTGTGATAATAAATTTCTATTGTTTAAGCAACATGGTCTGTGGTATTCTGTTATGGCAGCCTGAACCAACTAATACCGATGCCAACATTTGGCTCCCTGTGCCAGGCTCTCCCAACCGCGGCCCATCATTCTAATGACGTCCAGGTCACCAATGACCAATTATAATGGCTTCTCTTTCAGGACTCAACCCACCTTCCATCCCTACACCACGTGCCACCAGTCAACACTCCCTCTTGAAGGCCTCTCCTCCCGAGTGAAACACCAGCTTCACTTATGTCTCTCAATACCTCTCTCGGGCTCTCTCTTTTATAGGGTGGCGGATCCCAAAGGTTCCATTTTTGACAGCCTTTTGTTCCAATGCTGCAAAACCTCCCTGGGAAAGCTGCCAAAAGACCTATTTCCACAAGGATTTTAAACAATCTCCACAGTAATGAATGGAAGTAACCAGCACAGAATCAGTTTGTACCAAATATTTACTGAGTGAAGGAGTAAATGAACAAACTATCCCCCAATAAATCAATAACTTCTAAAATCCAGTCTCTAGTCTAGCTATTTCTTCTTAAGTCCAACCCTATTGTCTTAGGGACTGCCCATAGCTGCAAAACAAACTATCCCTGAACTCAATGACTTATGACAAGAAGCATTTTTTTTTTCTCATGCAGGCTAACTGCGGTTGAGTTGATCTAGACTGGGCTTGGGTGAGTGGATAGTGGATCTGCCCCATGTTACAGATTTTGAACCATCTGGGGTTGGCTCCAAGCTGTGAGAGCCAGATTCAGGTCTGTTCCTTTGGAGCCAGACTATAGGGACCGTGGCCACTTAGCACATGGCTTTCTCATGGCAATCTCAAAACAGTACAAGCACATTGAAGGCCTCTGGCTGTATTCACAGCCTCTAACATTCCATAGACCAAAGCAAGTTCAAGAAGAAGCCCATCATCAATGGGATAAGGAGATAATCTCTGCTCGTGGGATGGGGGAGTATTTGCTGAACACTAATGCAAACATCCAAACTAGCACAACTATATATTGAATTTCCCACAAGATATTTCCCCCTTGAATATCTTACAAACTCCTTAAATTCTCCGTGTTGTTTCCTAGGAACCCAGCACGGCCAAATCCTTCCTTTTGTTGAGTTGGGTCTCTCTGTCCATGCTCTATTAGGAGGTGATCCTGCTGAATTTGGACAGAATTCCAAACACCTACTTCTACCAGCCAGCTCCCCTGAATTCTGAATCACCCACCTTCTAGAACCCCTCATTGTTCTGGCCCACACAGCCGAAGAACTCTCCCATTGCAGACATGAGCCTGACTCACGCTTGTGTTGTCTAGGCTTTTCAGACACTGCGTCCCTGGCGTCTCAATGGGACGTTCACTTCCTGGCTCCTGTTGTTCAGTGCTAGTTATTCCCCTGCCGGTCAAGTCCAGCTATCAAGGTCCCACCAGGCCCTGTGCCTCATCTTGCCTAAGTCACAGTGAGGACACTGCATACTGCACAGCCCTTTTAAGCCTTACCTGCTGTAATGGAGACAAGCTTCTATCAGCTCTTCTCTGGGGACAGCATCTCATGGATGTGGCTATGAACCACTTTTCATGGAACTCACATTAGGACCCACCAAAGGGGAGAGGGGTCAGCAAATGAGTTGCTGATTATCATTTGCTTTCCTGAGGCCTGGTTTGGTTTACATTTGCTCACAAATACACACGTGTGTGTGCACGTGCGCGTGCACGCGCACACACAGACACTCACACACACACACAGCTCTATACTCAGTTCTAATCTCCCCACTCATATTTATTTAGGCTGTCGCCGGCTAATTTGATAGGCTTCCTTAGGACAAATGGGCCCTGCTCCAGGAGGCTGAGGACAGGAATAGCAAGTCTGGACAGGAGCACTTTGGCAGCGTGGAGAGGAAAAGCTTTGCAAGATGAATGTCGGCAGTATAGCTGGCTTGCCTGCTGTATTAATTTCTCCTTTAAAAGAAAGCTGACCCATTTTTTCCGGCCCACAGCCCTAATGGACTCTTATTCAGAGACCATCCTTCTCCCTCATAAAGAGCTGTATTGTGTTTAATGATAAGCCTTTTAATGGAATTTGCTATTTCTGGGTCTCCGGGAAAACGCCGTTAATGAGCTTGCGAGAGCAAAGAAAAGCAGACGCTTCAGGGGCATGCTTCTCCAGGGCAGGCCACCCTGGCAAGATGATGCACGAAAACCAGAAAACAGGTTCTCTCACACTTTCTTGGAGCCGGTTTGGCCTAACAAAACTCTGATCGAGACAGACTTTGTCTTCAAAATGTCAAGCATCGCTCTTCCCCGCCCCCACGCTACCCACCCCCAACATCCTACGGGTCTGCGCCTCCTTCTGATATCACCCACAAATGCTTCCGTCACCCTGATCATGACAAGGTCATCCGCAGAGTGCAAGGCTAGACCGAGACGAGTGGGTAAACTAAGCAGACTACCACCTGTCACTCCTTCCAAACCTGTAGTTGGTCCGAGGCCTATTTAAGAGACTGAGCATGACTTGAGGAGGAGAGACGAAGAAAGCGACAGGCCACTCCAGGTGCGTAGGTGGCAGTTTTAACAACACCAAAGGGATCTTTCATCTGAGGCTTATCTCGGGTGACAGTAAGACAAAAGGACCCCACACCCACCCTCCAAAGCTTCGAAGGTTACCAAGCGGCCCTCACCAGGCCCAGTCACGTGCACTGGTGGTTTTTAACACCACATTGCCCCCTCAACGCTGTGTCCTCGGAGCAGCCTCTGGGAGCGGGGAAGGCACGTGGGACAGGAGAGGGGGTGCCCGGGTCCAGCTCACAGGTCAGTTGGTGGTCCCCGTCTTTCTGACGACAGTCCCCAACAATACAATAATTTTCTTAAGGAGGGGCTTCTGCCAACCCTTGGCCCTTCCTGTGAAGTGCGGGCACCTCTGACAGATGACAGTTTTGCTGGCACACCTGCCTTTTAATATGTCTCCCGCTGGCACCCCCGTGCTTGGCACTCACAGAGCGCTAAAGACATAGAAAAAAGGGGTAAGATGAGGTCCTTGTCTTCAAGGGCTTAACAAAATGCTGGTACTGACTATTATTGAGAGCAGAGCACTATCTACGTTCCAAGCTGCTGAAAGTTCAAAAAGGAGGAAGACAAAACAGAGAGTTCTGGTTATCTTCCAGGCTTGCCCAACCCGAGGTCTGCAGCATCACCTGACCTGGTCGAAAATGCATATTCTGAGGCCTCACTGGGCACCAACCGAGTGCAAAATGCTAAAGGTGGGCCTAGCCGCGTGTGTTTAACACTAATATCTGAGCAGGACAGGCTTCAAGAGCTTCTAGAAAAATGCAGGAAATAAGACAAACATGCAATCGTGCTTCTACCAGACAGGCCAAGCCCAGGGCATGGCGGTGGACCAGGACCTATCTCCTGGGCCAGAGGCAGTGGGTTCAGAGTCAGGCTGAAGTCACAGCCACCAGTGGAGTTTTAAAAAGTATCGTTGCCTGAGCCTTACCCAAAGGCTTTAATTTGCTGGTCTAAATCTTTGTTAAAAAACACTGACAGTTATCAGAGGAGAGCAGCTCAGCAGATGTCTGAGAGAGCAGCAGCCTTCAGAAACGGTGAAGACGGGATTATAAAAAGCCAGTGTATTTGCTTCCTGTGGCTGCTGAAACAAGTCACCCACAGACTCTAGGGGCTCCGGGCTGGCTCAGTCAGAAAAGCATGGGACTCTTAATCTCGGGGTCATGAGTTTGAGCCCCACACAGGGTGTAGAGATTACTTAAATAAATAAATACTTAAAAACATAAATCTCATCTCAAGATACTTAACCTGCAAAGGCCCCTTTTCCCAATAAAGTAGGATTCACAGTTTCCAAAATTTGATATCTATCAGGGGGACCATTTTTGTGTGTGTCTGCCGCAGCCACTAACAAGAGAAAACAGCGTCTGCGAGCATACAATTAGCACGAAGCAGTAAAAGACTGAGCAGTCTCTTGGGCTTGCTTTTTAACCAAATGGGAGCCTGAAGTTCAAGCAGCAAAGTTATTATGGTAGCTGTTCAGGATTCAGCTGTTCAGGGGCATAGCTTTCCAGGAAAACTTTTCCCACCGTTCTGCTTCAAAAGACTGAGAAGAACACTATGTCTGATGACGACATCAATGATTCACAAACAGGCCTCTCTGCTTCCTGTTCTGAAGGTTCCACAGTGAAGGAAAAGGCTTTCTCAGGAGACCAGGGACCAGACAGGAGAATGGCTGGTGTGCCATGGACTCTACAGGCCCCTTGAGCAGTGAGGAAGCATTTTCCAGCCACATCCTCTTACTCTGGAGGATCAGAATATAGTGAGTAACTTCAAACAGGTCCATTAAACAGTCAGAATGTGAAATGACAATCTGGGCCTGTGATCATGTCACTGTACTTTGAAAGTAATTACAGTAGCCCCCTCTCCTTGCCCTTACCAGGCCGGGGACACATTCCAAGACCCCCAGAGGATGCCCTGAACCCACAGATAGCACTGAACCTACATGTATGTACTGTATGTTTTTCCTTTACATACATACCTATGACAAGGCTTAATTTATAAATTAGGCATAGTAAGAGATTAACAGCAATACTAATAAAATAGAGCAATTTTAATGCTGTACTACAATGAAAGTTATGTGAATGAGGTCTCTCTCTCAAAATATCTTACTGTACTGTCCTCATCCTTCTTCTTATGATGATGCAGGATGATAAAATGTCTACATGACAAGAGCAAGTGAGATGAATGTTGAAGGCACTGTGACATACATCTCACACCGTATCAGGAAGATCATCTGCTTCTGGACTGTAGTTGAACTCAGATAACTGAAACCACGGAGAAGGGGGGACCTCTCCACACCATGGTCTCTGTAACTATGAGTGTTGCTCTCATGGAACTGGTCCGGAATTTGGTTTATAGAGATAGAGAGCTGTAATAAATGCCTTTAAAAATGGCACAAGTCATTTATTACTCGTTGCAGTCAACAAGTCAGGAGAACATTTTGTGTATGAGATTGCTTTCAACTAGTCACAAAGTACTCCTCTCTCCAGATCTCTCCTCTCCAAGCTTCCTGATATCTCCTCATAGGGGTCTCCCTGTAACAAAGGTGAGTTTTGCTCATAGAAATTTAACTGAAGAAAATAAGCTAGCAAGTGTGCAGTCTCAAGAATATCCACCATAATACTAATTACAATAACGAAAAACTGGAATCAACCAAAAAGGCCACCAACAATAGTCCCTGCCCATCTCGGGAAACTTCCTTGATGCCAGGGACTGCTCAATGTTTTCATACTTCTTGCTTGGTAACATATCAAGAGTGTAATTCGGTTGTTGTATAAAAACAGTAGAAGCTGTCTTAACCAGTCTCCATTTCAACCAACTTGGGGATAACTTAATAACCTTCACCCTTTCTCTGGAAAACCACGACAATTGTCACTTGTTTATGTAAGTTGTATTTGCTATTGTAATTACGTCATCTAACATCATACTAAATCAATCATGAACGTAAAAAGTAAGTTGCTCCTATGAAAACGAGGTTGAATGCTCTGGAAAGACTCAATAAAGGTAAGCTCCTAAAAAATTTTTTTTAAAAAAGCTGGTGTCAAATCAGCTATGACAGAGAAGTGAAAAGTTTTAAAAGTTTTAGATTCCCCTCTCCACGTTAAGACACCCAAATAAGTACGCATGCATTATGGGACATAATACAAATGCATTATGGCAAATAGAACATATGCACGATGGGTAGGGTGACCTCATTTACAGTCCAGAACAGTCTCTGTTTACACCTCCTGGTGCTCCTCCTGGCTTAGTGCCCCCTTTCATTCTCAGAAGCATCCAGTTTGGGTGATAAATTAAAAGGTCACTCTAAATACGGGTATAGTTTATGCAAGACAAATAAGGTATGATGCCAATCAGCAGGCCGTCCCAAAGAATTAAAACTGAGCCTCACTGGAAAAGATTAGTGAGTGAGGATTCATATACATGTTTTAAATTGGGGTCTTCAGGCCTTTTTCTGGAAAGGGCCAAACAGTAGTTATTTTAGGCTTTAGTTAGTCTCTGTCCCAACTATTCAAACCTGCCATCTCAGCCCAAAAGCTGTCCTAGACAATCCATAAGTGAAAAGTGCATTGCTGTGTTCCAGAAACCTTATTTTGGACACTATTTATTTTGAATTTCATATAATTTTCACACGTCACAAAATATTGTTTTTATTTTTTAATTTTTTTGCAAGCATTTAAAAGTGCAAAAATCATTCTTGACTCACCAGCCACACAAAAATGGGCAGTGAGCTGATTCGCCTTGTCGGCTACAGTTTGCTGACCCTTGTTTTAAGTTAAAACAATAATTCTATGCATGTGTTAGATTTTTTCCTTCATGGTTTTCATTTTTCAATTATTCAAAATGCTGAAATGACATTGAGTATTGTATTTGTTCAGATTCTTTCTATTTCTCTTGCCTGTAAGGCCCATGAGATAAGGGATTTTACCTGGCACATAACAGTGCTCGGTAAATGTTTCCTAAATGAAAGAAGTTAAGTTATGCAATATTTATACAATGGGATACTAACACAACTATAACAAATTATGTTGGAGATGGATGCCTTTTGTGTCTCAGTTGATTGAGCAGCTGACTGCGGCTTAGGTCATGATCTCACGGCTCTGAGTTTAAGCCACGCGTCGGGCTCTGTGCTGACAGCTCAGAGCCTGGATCCTGCTTCAAATTCTTCTGTCTCCCTCTCTCTCTCTCCTCCCCCACTCATACTCTGTCTCTCTTTCTCTCTCTCTCTAAAATAAATAAACATTAAAAAAATTATGTTGGAGAGCTCAAGATTTATTGTGAAGGTAACACAATAGTTATGTATAATGTAACTCTATTTTTAGAAATTATATGTCTCTATTTGCATGGGGAATTATATAGTAGGATATACAAAAATATTATTAGTTATATCACTATAGTTATTACATGTTTGAAGATGCTTCAAAATCTTCTCTTTTTGTGCTTGTATTTTTGATTTTTCTAAAAATTAACAATAGAACTCCCCTATGACCCAGCAAGAGAACTGCTAGGAATTTACCCAAGGGATATAGGAGTGCTGATGCATAGGAGCACATGTACCTCAATGTTCATAGCAGCACTCTCAACAATAGCCAAAACATGGAAAGAGCCTAAGTGTCCATCAAAAGAAAAATGGATCAAGAAGATGTGGTTTATCTATAAAATGGAATACTAAATGGCAATGAGAAAAAATGAAATCTGGCCATATGTAGCAACATGGATGGAACTTGAGGGTGTTATGCTGAGCGAAATAAGTCAGGCAGAGAAGGACAGGTACCATATGTTTACACGTATAGGAGGATTAGGAGGAACTTAAAGGAGGACCGTGAGGGAGAAGAAGGGGGAAAATAGTGGGGGAGAGGGAGGGAGGCAAACCATGAGAGACTCTTGAATGCTGAGAACAAACTGAGAACTGATGGGTGTGGGGGGGAGGAGGGTGATGGGCATGGAGGAGGGCACTTGTGGGGATGAGCACTGGGTGTTATATGGAAACCAACTTGACAAAAACTATTTATAAAAAAATATTTTTAAAAATGGATGTATTTTCCTTTTTTCTAATTTTTTTAATGCTTTTTTTTTGAGAGAGAGACAGAGTAGGAGCAGGCGAGAGCAGAGAGAGAGGGAGATACAGAATCCGAAGCAGGCTCCACGCTCTGAGCTATTAGCACAGAGCCTGACATGGGTCTCAAACCCACAAACCATGAAATCATGACTTGAGCTCAAGTCAGACACTCAAACAACTGAGCCACCCAGGTGTCCCTGGATGTGTTTTTCTAAAATGGTGTATGATTGCCATTGATCTTTTCTTTTACCTTATAATTCTGGTGTCCTGAAGGAATTTAAATCTGACCAATGCAGGCACCAAGTTTTGTCAGACCTTGTGTCTGTGGTCAGGGGCTGAAAGTGACTAAGTCAGATGCTGGGTTGGGAGGGGATGGAGGAAGTCTACTTATTTGTTGGATTTGACCAGTTCTCCACAGCACTCAGAAAATTAGAGATTAGTACCTCCTGAGTGCTGGCCTTGAGGAAAGCTTCCCCACTTTCCCACAAAATGTACGTAGGCTCTGGTTAAAATTTGGTACTTTACCCTAGGAGCAAAGGAAGGTCCAGGTAGAGCTGTCTTCATTTAGTCCACCGGTGAGCAAATGTGGGCACCGAATCCTAACCAGGCACTGTTTTAGGCACTGGAGGTAGAGGAGAGAACAAAGCACACAGAAATCCCTGCCCTCACGGAACTTCCTCTGAGGAGAAGAGAAGGCAATAAATAGAGAGAGGACAAGAAGAAAATAGCAGACGAAGCTGAGAGGACCTCAGAAATGGGCGGAGCAGCAGCACAGTCTAGGGGCACAGGGAAGCCTGGTCTGAAGAGACATCGAAGGCGAGGCCGGTCAGCCACGCCAGGGGTCGGGCGGAAGAATCCACAGGACAAAGACACCGAGTAGCACAAACCAGGCACATTTGAAGGCCAGAAAGAAGGATGGTGTGGCCCGATAGAGGACACTGAGACACGGTCAGCGGCCACCTCAAGTGACCACCATGGAGAATGTATTCTAGGTGAACAAATTTCTTTCCAAGAGAAATGGGAAGCCTTTGGGAGGTTGCAAACAGAAGAATGACACATATTGGTTTCTATTTTAAAGGCTTATTCTCGCCACTGTGTGAGGAGCCCAGGATGGACCACAGGCCCCTGAGGAGGCCACAGTCAGGGTTGGGGCAAAGGTGGAGATGGACGAGGAGAATGGAGGTTGACGGAGTCGTTATTTGTTTACAGGATGAAGTCACCAGGGCTTGCTTCAGAACTGGATTTAAGCAGGAGAAAGATAGGATTCAGTTTATTTTGTTTAATTTTGTTTGTTTTAAGTTAGCTGCTGGGAGCCGCACTGGCCTCTATGGATGGCAGTCACAGCAAGGAAATGGCAGTGTTTGCACAGCTACCGCCATGAGAAATGAAAGCTGGGATCTCCTGCTACTACTGGCTCGTGTTGTGCTGGTATTGACCAGGCCTCACAATATTCCATATCAGACCAATATTCTGAACACAGATACCTCATAAGGAAAAGCATATTCCTACCTTTACAAGAGAGATTTTAGATGAAAGCTCTATGGATGATTGTCAAAAGGCTCTTCCTAAGGGCCTTGCAGATCCAAGACTTAGAGGGTTAAGGACACAAGAATTACAACTGAGCCTGGCCCCGAGACAAAGAGCCTAATTTAGAGTTAAGGTACAGATAAGGGCAGAACTTAAGTTAATACTTACACCTTCTCCTAATTGGTGATGTATGGCCGTCCCTTCCCCAAGGCCTACTTTCTGCAAACACCCTCCCTTACAGGTGGCTGGGATGAGGATAGATAAGAGTAGCTAAAGCATTACCCACAAACAAAAGGCTGACACATTTAGGGCCTCCATGGTGTTCACACATTCAGCATCAAATAGATTTCCACAAACAACTTATTAACCAACTCAGAAACATTCATTTGAGAGCCAGACCGAATGACTCTTAGCCCATCTATACACTTAACCTATGACCTAACCTTAGCGTGATTAACTTAGAAAAAATATGTATCCTGTCTTTTACTAAGAATACCCTGCTAAATCTTTAGTTATAAGATTTACTTAACCTCACTATAATTGGAATAGTTCTGCAAGAATATGTCTGTAAAACCTGCTTCTGTACACTTTCCAAAGCATCTTATCACAAAGAGTTATCCATTGTAAAAATTCCTTTTTCTGATGTCATGTTATCATTTAACCTATAAATAAAGACACTAAAACTGACAGGACAGAGATGCCTGCCTGGTGATCAGAAAGAATCTCGGGGCTCTCTAATTCTCTTTCGCCGACACCGTCCATCCTTCAGGGACCCCTGGACCCGTCAGAGCCGGCGCGGCCTCCGGCAGTTAGCAGCTTTATTGAGATACAATTCTTATACCATACAATTGCTTAATTAAAGTACAATCCAGTGGCTTTAAGTACAGTCACAGAGTTGTGTAACCATCACTACAATTGACTTTAGAATATTTTCTCCAGGGGGGTGTTTGGGTGGCTCAGTGGGCTCAGCTGGTTAAGCAGTTAAGCATCAGACTCTCAGTTTTGGCTCAGGTCATGATCTCACACTTGGAGAGTTCAAGCCCTGTGTTAGGCTCCGCATTGGCAGCACGGAGCCTGCCTGGGATCGCCTCTGCCCCTCCCCCTCTCACACTCTCACTCTCTCTCTCTCAAAAATAAATAAATACACTTTAAAAATATGTTACATAAAAAATAATATTCTTTACCCTAAAATGAAGCCCTGTATCCCTTAGTCACTACCTGGCCCCCACCTTGTACTTTATTTACCCATTCTTCCACTGATGGGTATTTAGCTCATTTCTATTTTGTAGCTATTACGAATAATGCTACTACGAAAGCTGTGTATGAGTTTTTGTGTGGGTGTAGGTTTTAATTTCTCTTGGGTACTGCGGAACTGCTGGTTCATATGGTAACTCGGCTTAATGCAGAACTGCTGGTTCATATGATAACTCTGCTTAATGCAGAATTGCTGGTTCATATAACTCTGTTTAACTGTTCAAGGAACTGCCAGACTGTCTTCCAAAGCAGCTGGAATGTTGTACGCTCCTACCAACAGCGTGTGAGGCTTTAGTTTAGCTTTTATTTTTATGAGGGGAAATTATTTTTAAGTTTATTGATCCATTTTGAGAGAGGAAGAGAGAGAGTGAGAGCAGGGGAGGGGCAGAGAAAAGGAGAGACAGAATCCCAAGCAGGCTCTGCACCATCAGCACAGAGCCCAGTGCAGGAATCGAACTCCCAAACTGTGAGATCATGACCTGAGCGGAGATCAGGAGTCTGACACCTAACCAATTGGGCCACTCAGGCACCCCAAGGTTTTGATTCAGTCTGAAGGTCACGCTGGCTGCTGACCTTTCCCAAAGGACTGACGCAGACATCAGAAGGGTCATGCAAAAGTGGCGGCATCTTAGCAGAGTTCAGACACCCCACTTACGGTATACTTCATACTGTTTTACGGCAAAAAGATTTTCGTGAGGAAGCCATCTTTACACCCTGAGTCACGTCATTAAATGAAAAGATTCCAACAAAGAGAGCTGTTAAAACAGATCTGCGGTTTTCAAATCTAGGATCCTAAAGCAAACTGGTATGGAACTGTGTGAATATCTGTCCCCAAACAAGCTCCTACAAGCAGAAGGGTATTTTCAGAGAAGTTACAGGAGTCGGGGTGCAATTAAACTTCCACACCTTTAAGCCCTGAAAACCCAGGGCTCAAGTGGTAGCCTGTGGCTGAGGACTCCTGTGGCAATAGGCATCACTCCTATTGCCTTCGGACCCTGCCTCTCTGTCCCAGAGAAGGGCTAGCTTTGTTTCCATTGCTGCTTTGGACAACTCAGCAAGAGTCCTCTCCTTCTGTACTTCTTCCAGTCCAGAAAGGGATGGAAAACCAGTATCTACCAAGCTCACGATATGACCAGCCCTGGGCGAGACGCTCCACTTTCAGTCAGTGCAATCCCCTATGTCAAATCACCAAGGAAGAAAGATTTATTTTTTCCAATCAAAGACAAGGAAAGTTGGCCCCTTTGGATCGGGAGGTTAGGGAGGCCTCTCTATAGAGATTGTATTTTAGCTGATACCAGCCACGTCCGGATCAGGAGGAAGGACAGTTCAAGGTAAACCCTTAAATCATTTATTAGCTCTCCATGTGTCTTCATGTTTCTTCTCATTTAATTTTCACTTATCAGCATAAATAAGAGTGAGAAGTACCCCTCTAGAAACAAATCTAGTTTAAATGGATTGAAAAGATAACTTTGAGTAGAAATTATCATCGTTTTTCCTTAATCTTTCTGATCTTCTATTCAGGACCCATTCTCCATAACAGTAGCCCCCACTCCATCCTTACAGACATCCAGTGTCTCCTTCACACAGCAGTATCATTGTCTCTGCTAATAAGTCTAGTAGACCATGGCCCGAGGGGAGATCACGTAAAACCAATGGCACGGAAGTCAATGTGTGCTTCTATGGGCATGTAGCTCCATGAGAAAAAAGGGAGGAAGAGGAAAGAGCTCTGCCCAATTCCTGCTTTTAGCCTCACTAATTGGATACACATTGCCCATTCCATGGGAAAAAATAATAAAGATGATTGGGAGAGGTTATGTATGGACACATAAGGATGACCAGGGAAGAAATATCCCCCCGCCCCTACACCCACCACTAGGTTCTGGATATCCTGGTTCCATCAATACATCCTAATGTGACGCCGGGCAAGAATGCTGGCTCTCTTCTGGGTCTCAGATTTTTTCTCACTCACTTAGAGATGGCGCTTTCCTCCTTGCCATGCAGAACTGCTGTGCACACAGCATGAATAAGCATGTCAAAAGCTTTGCAAAGAACACAGACACTATAAAAAAGAATGAAATCTTGCCATTTGCAACAACACAGATGGATCTAGAGGGTACAATGCTAACTGGAATAGGACAGAGAAAGACAAATACCATATGATTTCACTCACATGCGGAATCTAAAGAACAAAACAAATGAACAAACAAACACAGAAAGACTCATAAACACAGAGAACAAACGTAGTTACTAGAGAGGAGGGGGGGTTGGGGAGATGAGTGAAATAGGTGAAGCGGGGATTAAGAGGTACAAACTTCCAGTTATAAAATGAGTCAAGGAGATGAAAAGTACAGCATAGGTAATGTAGTCAATAATAGTATTACGATGTTGTATGGTGCAATGATTATCGTGGTGCAACGTATGAAATTGCTGAATCACTGTGTTGGACACCTGAAATTAATATAACATTGTGTGTCAACTATACTTAATAAAATAAATAGGGGCACTTGGGTGGCTCAGTCGGTTAAGCGTCTGACTCTTGATTTCAGCTCAGGTCATGATCTCATGGTTCATGGGTTGGAGCCCTGCGACAGGCTCTGCGCTAATAACACAAAGCCTACTTGAGATTCTCTCTCACTCCCTCTTGCTCTTTGCCCCTGCCCCATAAGTAAATAAACTTAAAAAAATAATAAGATAAATAAGTAAAAAATAAAAGGGGGTAGGGAACTAATATAAAGCCTTGAAGCTCGAAAAAAGATTACAAACACTAACGCATCATAAGTTATTACTAATGTGTGGAAGATGCAGGCCCTTGCTTGCAGGGTCTTCCAAGAGACCGGTGGAGATCCTTTTAAAACAGTGACTGAGAGGGTCCTGTAGGGTTATTCTACTCCTTCTACTTTTAGCTTGGAAGCTTTTGGTACTTAACAGAACTGCTCATTGTCTCCTGCGCACTTTTTCTCTGATGGAGAGATGAAAGGGAGGGATGTGGGTATGCAGTTACTTGTGGTCTGAGTTCCTGAGAGTCAGTCTTCCATTGGAGAGATGGTTCATGGAGAGGGAACACACACTTCCCCACTATTTGCTGGTTCTAATTTAAAGGGGTCTTTATTAAAGCTTCTATTTGGGGCAGGACATTCCATGTCTCGAAAGTTGGAACTGGGGAATCCCTGGGTATAAGGGATGCCTAGCCTTCTGGTTATGAGGATGTAGAGAGCATGGGGGAAAAAAAAAAAAAGAATCAGCCCGAGATTGCTGGGACAGGGCAAAAGCAGAGGTTGGCCTGACCGGCCCAAGGTCAGGGCTGGGCCAACCCTGCCTGATGCTTTCAAGACTGAAAGCTTCCCAACAGCTTTCATGGGGATGGATTTGGAACCTCCTCTTGCCCAAATAACCTATCTGTGTCCACTTTACTGTTTAAACCTTCACTTGTTCTGAAACACTGGTTCTTGGCTTGTAGAAGCGCTTGAGGGGCTCTGGGAAAACAGCAATGCCTGTCACCTCTCTCGCATGTTCTTCAAAGATGGGAACTGGGGCATTGTATGCTTCATGTTTCTTTTTAACTTTTTATTCAGAAACGATTTCAAACTTAGGAAAAACAGCCAGAAGAACAGCACAAAGAACATCCCTCCATCCATTCACCTGTTCTTAACATCAGTCCCCTTTGTTTTACCATTTGCTTTCTTTCTATATTCTGTTTTCTCTATTTTATTTGTAAGATAAAATGCTCAGGACATACTCATGTCCTGAAAAGTAAGACCTATTTCAAAGTGCATTACCTCAGAATAAGAATGTGTTGGTGCATAGCCAGGGTACACGGTCAGCTCCAGCAAATGTAACAGTGATATAAATGCTTTTATTTTCTCTCTCATCAAATTCCAGTTTTTCAATCAACTCCACTGTCTCCTCACAGCATGTTTTCCACCCAGTAGAGACCCCAGTCTAGGTTCAGGCATGACATCAAGTTGTCATCTCACTGGTGTATATTTATTTTATTTTATTTATTTATTTTGAGAGAGAGAGAAAGAGAGATAGAGCATGCTTGTGTGCATGTGGGGGAGAGGCATAGAGAGAGGGAGAGAAAGAATCCCAATCTCCAAGCTGGTAGCATAGAGCCCAATGTGGGGCTCCATTCTATGAACCATGAGATCATGACGTGAGCTGAAATCAAGTCGGATGCCCAACCCACTGAACTACCTAGGCGCCCCACCCCTGGTGTATATATATATATATTTTTAAATAGTTTTATTGTCAAGTTGTTTTCCATATAACACCCAGTGCTCATCCAACAAGTGCCCTCCTCCATGCCCATCACCCCCCATTCCTCTCTCCCCCACCCCCATCTGCTCTCAGTTTGTTCTCAGCATTCAAGAGTCTCTCATGGTTTGCCTCCCTCCCTCTCCCCCACTATTTTTCCCCTTCTTCTCCCCCATGGTCCTCCATTAAGTTCCTCCTAATCCTCCTATACGTGCAAACATATGGTATCTGTCCTCTGCCTGACTTATTTCGCTCAGCATAACACCCTCAAGGTCCATGCATGTTGCTACACATGGCCAAATTTCATTCTTTCTCATTGCCATGTAGTATTCCATGGCATAGATAAACCACATCTTCTTGATCCATTCGTCCGTTGATGGACACTTAGGCTCTTTCCATGTTTTAGCTATTGTTGAGAGTGCTGCTATGAACATTGGGGTACATGTGCTCCTATGCATCAGCAATCCTGTATCCCTTGGGTAAATTCCTAGCAGTGCTCTTGCTGGGTCCTAGGGGAGTTCTATTGTTAATTTTTTGAGGAATCTCCACACTTTTCCAGAGGGGCTGCACCAGTTTACATTCCCACCAACAGTGTAGGAGGGTGCCTGTTTCTCCACATCCTCGCCAGCATCTAGAGTTCTCTGATTTGCTCATTTTAGCCACTCTGACTGGCGTGAGGTGGTATCTCAGTGTGGTTTTGATTTGTATTTCCCCGATGAGGAGGGATGCTGAGCATTGTTTCATGTGTCTGTTGGCCATCTGGATGTCCTCTTTGGAGAAGTGTCTGTTCATATTTTCTGCCCATTTCTTCACTGGATTATTTGTTTTTTGGGTGTGGAGTTTGGTGAGGTCCTTATAGATTTTGGATACTACCCCTTTATCTGATATGTCATTTGCAACTATCTTTTCCCATTCCGTCGGTTGCCTATTAGTTTTATGGATTGTTTCCTTTGCTGTGCAGAAGCTTTTAATCTTGATAAGGTCCCAATAGTTCATTTTTGCTCTTGATTCCCTTGCCTTTGGGGATGTGTCAAGTAAGAAGTTGCTGCGGTGGAGGTCAAGGAGGTTGTTTCCTGCTTTCTCCTCTAGGGTTTTGATGGTTTCCTGTCTCACGTTCAGATCTTTTATCCATTTTGAGTTTATTTTTGTGTATGGTGTGAAAAATGATCTAGTTTCATTCTTCTGCATGTTGCTGTCCAGACCCCTGGTGTATTTTTTAAAGTTCCCCAGGTGACTGTAATGTGCACCCATGTAAATGAATATTTATTTACCACACTAACACATACTGAGTATCTACCAGGTGCAAAGTATTGTGAATAAATTAGAGTTTATGATATTTAAGGGACACACTATCTACAAATCAACTATAATGTCAGATGGATAAATACCATGAAAGAAATATTTACCATGTCTGTGGAAGGAAACCTTAAATAATTTAACAAGCTCACTGAGAGTCAGTATACTACGTACCAGGCATTGTACCAACTTCTAGAAAAACAGATGTAAGAAAACAATAATGAATGTACAACTAGTAATAAATGAATACATGGTTAATTTCAAAAGCGAGGTTATTAAAAGGCTTTTGTTGGGGGCAGCGAAACTTAATAGAGAAGTACGACTCAGGTTTTAGAAATGAAGACATTTCAGGAAAGGAGACATCCAGAGGACAATGGAGGGAAGTGAGTGAACCATGGAGGAAGCAAAGTGTACTCATTGTGACTTGAGAACCAAGCAACAGGGGGTTGGATTAGGTTTTCCTGGAAAAGTAGGCTAAACAATGTAAGATGACACAGTTGCTTTGGAACATAGTTTAGCCACTTCTTTAAAATACAATCCAACAATTCTATTCCTAGGTATCTACCCGAGTGTAATGAAAATGTGTGTCCACATGAAGACTTTGCACAGGAATGTAATGTTTGTAGAACAATGTTTGTAACAGCTTCAACATGGAAACAGCCCCAGATGTGTGCCACAGAAGGTGCATATGGGATACTACTGAGCAACGGAAAGGAATGACTAATACATGCTACAACATGGATGAACTTAAAAAACATTCTGCTAAGATTTAGCAACTAAGTGAAAAAAGCTAGATGGAAATATCACATAATGTATCATTTCACTGAGATGAAATGTCTAGAAAAGACAAATTTATGGAAACAGAAAGTAGATTAATGGTTGCCTGGTGTTGGAGTTGGAATGGGAACTAACTACTAAGGGGTACCTAGGATAGGTTTCTTTTCAGTGATAGCAGTGTCCCCAAACTGGATTATGGTTATACTGTAACAACTCTGTGCATTTACTAAAAAAGTTGAATCGTACACTTACATAGATGAATTTTACAATATGTAAATTATACTTCAATGAAATTATAAAAGTTAAGAAGTTATTAAAATCAGAAAGGAGGGGCGCCTGGGTGGCTCAGTCGGTTAAGCGTCCCACTTCGGCTCAGGTCATGATCTCATGGTTCGTGGGTTCAAGCCCCGCGTCGGGCTCTGTGCTGACAGCTCAGAGCCTGGAGCCTGTTTCAGATTCTGTACCTCCTTCTCTCTCTGACCCTCCCCTGCTCATGCTGTCTCTCTCTCTCTCTCTATCAAAAATAAATAAAATAGTTAAAAAATCAGAAAGGAAATATCAATAGTAATCTTAGAAATGAAAAATATAATTATTGAAATTCTAAAACTTAACAGGTGGGAGAAACTCTGGACTGGACAAATTATTTAGATAACTGGCAAACAGAAGGATTCGATTAAGGAATTCACCAGGAGGCAACATCGAGGCAAAAGAAAAAAAAATTAATCACATTTCAGGATATAGATGAAGTCGCTGGCTTCCTCACTGATCTAATGGCAGTTCCAGAAAAGAGAATGTAGGCAAAGAGAAACAATATTTGAAGAGAAAATCATTGATAATTTTCCATAATTAAAGAGAACACACCAGTCCTCACCAGAAAGGACACTCATTCACATCTAGAGAGTTCTAGTGAAATTGCTGCACGTCAAAATAAAACAAACACAAATCTTAAATACTTTCAACAGAAAGGCAGACTGCCACAAAGGAAGGAAACTTAGACTGGCAGTAGAATTTTTACCGGAGACAATCAGTACCAGAAAACAACGGAGCACCTTCATCAAGGTGCTCTGGGAAAATAAATGTTCACTAGAATTTCATACCAAAATACATTTTCACCCAACACTGAGAGCAATATAAAGACACTTTCAAATATACAAAGAATTCCCTCTCCCACCATGACCCCAACAGAAAAGATTATTAAATAATGAACTTCACCTAGAAGAAAAGTGGACGTAAAGAGAAAGCTTTGGATTCGAGAAAAAATAGTGAGAAGAATCTGAAGTGTCAGTGAATTTTTTTAATTTAAATTTTTAAATTTTTTATTTTTTAATTTTAAATTTTTTCCTAATATTTATTTATTTTTGAGAGAGAGAGACAGAGACAGAGACAGAGACAGAGAGAGAGACAGAGACAGAGTATGAGCAGGGGAGGGGCAGAGAGAGAGGGAGACACAGAATCCGAAGCAGGCTGCAGGCTCTGAGCTGTCAGTACAGAGCCCGATGTGGGGCTCGAACTCATGAACTGAGAGATCATGACCTGAGCTGAAGTCAATGCTTAAACGACTTAGCCACCCACGCACCCCTGCAGTGTCAGTGAATTTAAATAACTCTTGACTATAAAAATGATTTTTATTTTTATTTTTTTAATGTTTATTTATTTATTTAGAGAGAGAGAGAGAGAGTGCAAGTGGGGGAGGGACAGAGAGCAAGAGAGAGGTAGAATCCCAAGGAGGCTCCATCCCAAGAACTGTAAGGTCACGACCTGAACCAAAATCAAGAGTCAGACACTTAGCAGACTGAGCCACCCAGGCGTCCCCTATAAATGATTTTTAAATTTAAAAAAGCCAAATGCTCTAAACAACAATAGCAAGATGTGAAAGGAGAGGGCTATTAAATGGGTAAAGTATGCAGAAAATATTTTGTAGGAAGAAAGAATTATACGATAACTTTGTTAGAAGAAATTACAGCTAAATATGTATGTTGAAAAATAAGAGACAATTTTGAGAAGAATACAAATAAGGCCTAAAGCCCTCACGCCAGCAGTAGAAGATGAGGGAATACAGATCATTTTAGTAATCCAGTAGAAGGCAGGGATGGAGAAAAAGGAAGAATGAGAAAGGGTGACAAGTGAAAAACACAAAACATGATGGAAAAGGGGCGCTGGGAGGCTCACTTGGTTAAGCAGCCGACTTTGGCTTAGGTCATGATTTCACAGTTCGTGGGGTCCAGCCCTGAGTTGGGCTCTGTGCTGACAGCTCAAAGCCTGGAACCTGCTTATGATTCTGTGTCTCCCTCTCTCTTTCTCTCTCTGCCCCTCCCCTACTCGTGTTCTGTCTTTCTCTCACTCTCTCAAAATTAAATAAACATTTTAAAAAATTTTTAAGGGGCACCTGGGTGGCTTAGTCGGTTAAGCGTCCGACTTTCGCTTAGGTCATGATCTCGCGGTTCGTGGGTTCGAGTCCTGTGTCGGGCTCTGTGCTGACTCCCAGCTCAGAGCCTGGAGCCTGTTTCAGAGTCTGTATCTCCCTCTCTCTCTGACCCTCCCCTGCTCACGCTGTCTCTCTCTCTCTCTCCTAGAAATAAATAAAAATATTAAAAAATATGTTTAAAACACGATGGAAGAATAAGCCCAAATATATTAGTTTAAAAATATTTTTTTAACATTTATTTATTTTTGAGAGACAGAGAGAGACAGAGCATGAGAAGCGGAGGGGCAGAGAGAGAAGGAGACACAGAATCTGAAGCAGGTTCCAGGCTCTGAGCTGTCAGCCCAGAGCCTGACCTGGGGCACAAACTCATAGACAGCGAGTTCATGACCTGAGCTGAATGAAGTCTGATGCTTAACCACTTAACCGACTGAGCCACCCAGACGCCCCAAGCTCAGATATATTAGTAATGACAATAAATACACATGGATTAAATTCACCTGTCAGAAGTACAACTAAAATAAAACTTACGGGAAGATTAAATACAAAGAGATGGAAAGTATGTGACATACAAACATTCCCCAAAAGAAACGTCACATATTGATATCAATATTAAAATGTCTAATTTAAGCAATTAGCATAAAAACCGTAAAAACAGGCATTACCTAGTAAATCCATTATTATTTCTAATTTGAGAAACACTGCCTACTATGTGCTAGGGATCATGCTGCTTTCTCACTGTTGTATCTTCAGTGGTTGGCACATAATAGGTGTGCCATAAATACTACTGAGTGGAATGATCATCACATTGTATTGAAATGATCTGTTTATGTGTTTATTACACACAGGGGTAGGGACTCCATCCTAGTTTTATGCCATCAATAGTCAGCATAGCGCCCGGCACACAGTAGGCACTCCATAAATTCAAAATGAATTCAAGGTTCATCTTTTCCATAAAATCTCCCTGACTGTCCCTGCCCATAACAACTCTCCCTTATCCCTTGTTTCTACTTCTATATAACTCATAATTTGAAATACCCAGTTTAGCAACTGATTATAAGGAAATGTCTTTTAGTTTTCTTTCCATATTTCAAATCTTGTATTTCCAAAAATATTTTAGATTCCTTAAAGATAAAGATGTCTTTTACTGTGCCTAGCACCTTGAATCAATACTTTTAGGGGGTTGAATGTCACATTTGAATAAATGCAGATCAGTGGTGCCAGCCACACATGCCAAAGTCTCAAGGGATATCTTCATTCCCTTTTTTCAATCCTTGACTAAAGAGAGATCACTGTTTGGAGGCAGGCTCCTATGCAAAGAACGTGGAGAAGTTGATGGGAGGGGCGGGAGAAGGCAGCTAGTGTCCAATTCCAAGTCTCAGCGCTCTCTTCTAGTAAAATAGTCAGAAAGGAAATAGTCACCAAAAAAAAAAATGGGTGTGGAGACGCGGGAGAAAGATAGGGAAGAGACAATGTCCCATACACCACTGGACAGAATCTGGACCTGACCCTTCCACTAGCAGGCACCTATCAGGAATTTATTATGAGATCAAAAGGAAACCCCAAGGCAAATTCTCACACTGGGAACCTTGGATAGAAAACAGAGAGGGATGCTATTTCCCGCTATACACAAGGCACAAGAAGGGAATCTACCACAAGGAGCTCCTAATAGGGAAGCTGCAGAGGACTAACAAAGGGCAGGGTGGCATCTTCCTGCTGGTCTTCATAAGGAAGACATCAGGGTCTGGAGAGGTTCAATCCAGTCTCTAGGAGGAAGTAGGGAGATGGGCTGGCTGACCTCCCAAGGTCTTTTGTAATCCAATAATTAGTGGGGGGATCGTATACTTTCCCATTTATGCTCTTACACACATCTGCACCCAGTTTGATAGGAAGTCCCCTGGGCTGCCTTCCAGGTTTCGTACGGTGCCAGGCAAGCTGCTGACACTCAACAAATGGCTCAAATATTTGTTGAACGAAGGAATAAATTAATCAAGTGTTCAAATAGAGCCCACATGACCTCCCTGGCTATTAAGTACAGCGATGAATAAAATCACAACATCCCAGGCACGATCACTTGAGTAGAGCTGGCAAACACACACACACACACACACACACACACACACACACACACACACAGCGATTCAACTAGGTTTCCCACCTTGGAGCACAGACCACCTGCTCGGCACGCAGTCTGCTGGAGTTTCCTTGGCAAGGATCGTCTCAGCTGCTTTCGGATGGTGCTTCCAGAAGGTCAAGTTACCAAGATTGAGGACCGCTCCCCTTACGTGTTGCCCTCCCAGACAAAGTTTCTGCCCGGATTCGGCCTGGGCCTCCCCAGGCTGCGTCTGCCCTCCCCTAACTTGGGGCCCCTGGACGCGCAGCTCGCCTGCCCGCAGCGCCTCACCTTACCTTGGTGAGTTGGGCAATCTTCTTGCACATTTTCACGTGCATCTCGGGATCCCAATCCATTCTCCAGTCGGCGCCACCGCGAGCATCAGCGTTGGAGCCCTGGCAAGTCCCGGACGCGTGAATTTTGCTGTTAAGGACAGAAGCCATGGCTAAAAGGCGTCCGACACTCAAGGGCTCTCGCTAGTGTTCTCGCTGCCCGCGGTGTGTACGTGCGTGCGCGCGCGGGCGTGTGAGCGTGCGGGCTTTTCTCCGGAGCCGTGGCACTGCAGTCCCGCCGCCCGCACCGCCGCGCGGCGCCCGCCCGCCTCGGGCGCTCCGGGCCGGCTGGCTGGCTCTGCGGGCCCCCGCAGCCTGCGGCGAGGCGCCGCCGATGCGCACGTGCCGCCGGTGGCCCGCGCGCCGCTCTCCCGCCCGCGCGGGTTGCGCCTGCAACAGTAGTGCTTCCGCGACCAGGAGCCGCTGGCCTTGGAGAGGTTCGCGCTGGCCGCGCGCCGCGCTCTCGGACACGTGGGTGGCGCAGGGCTCCGGACTCAGCAGCGACTGCCCCCCGCCGGGGATGGGCATCCCAAGCCGAGGAAGAATCCGAGCCGGCCTCAGCCTCGGGCAGCCGGGGCGAGCGGTCTGGGAAGGGGCCCTTGACGATGTTCTCCGGGGCGAGCGGGTGGCTGGGGACCCGGCACCTTATCGACGCACTCAGTCGGAGGCTCCGGAGCCTCGGAACTCGTCGCTGAAGGCGGGGACGGGGGCGGGATATAAAGAGAGAGGGGCAGGGAGGTGAAGAGCTAGTCGCGCGGTTGCAGGGAGGTTCTGGGACGAGGGCGCACAGTGGGGGCCCCAGCGGGGGCCGCGGGTGGCCATCCCCCTTCCCCCGTTTTGGGGAGGAGCCCGGACGTTGCGGGAGGATTGCCAGAGATCACGGAACAAAAGGAAGAAGCCAAAAGGGCGGCCGAGGAACTGGTGACAAATCTGGAACGAGAAAGGAGGGAACGCGTAGTACAAGCAGGGGTAGGATCGAAGAGGAAAAGTCAGCAGACAGGTAGAAAAGACGGTAGCAGGTGTGGGAAAGGAGGAAGCAAAGAGGAATGGAGTAGTTGAGTAACAGACGGAGCTGAAAGTCTAAGCACACACCGAGCCCAGTGAAAGGGAAGTGACTCATCCAGATCCACGCTCTTGGCCACTGGCCAACTGGAGGCAGATCTTGTCCTTAGGATTACGAGCTTGTGCCTTTTTGTTTGTTGAGGGAAAGAGCTAGCGGCCAAATTTCTTCGTGGCTTGCTTTCTCTGGTTTCAAACAGTGGGTTTTGGGGAAAGTGACAGCACCCTCATCAGATTTTCCTAACGTGTGAATAATAGCGTCAGCATAATGAACAATTTTCATGGTTACTACATTTTGTTTTGCAAACTGCCTTGTATCAAGAATTTTAATAATCTTGATAAAGTAAGTAAGCTCCAGTTGGTTTCAAAAACCACAATCCGACCCCGCTATACTGCAGATACCAATACCCATTTTTATAGGTAAGGAAACAGATCCAGAAAATTTGTACCAAGTCAGGCAGTTGCAAAAGTAGCCCAGTTGTGTCTGAGACCAAGATATTCCTCTTCTAAATCTCTTACTTTAGCCCCAGTATACTACACTGGGTAGGAATGGCCAACCTGGGTTTTTGGTTCCTAGTATATTACCCTAGGTTCCCTCTCCAAGACATCTTAGTTTCCAATTCATTTAGAAAAGAGAATGCCTGAATCAGAATCACTGCCAGGAGGCTGATAGATTCTTGGCCTTGAGCTAGACTCCCAAAGTCAAAATTCTTGGAGTTGAGGGTCTAGGAATGGACATTTTAAACAAGCTTCCTTTAGAGTAGTTTCTGCAGGATCTTACTACCCATTAAATTTTATAGGAATTCAGCCACCATGTAAACTAGAGGGAATTAGCCTTGGTAGTGCAAACTTTACCAGAAGTTGTGCACCATTTTGGAAAGTCATATGAACAATGGCCACATGGCTTGTGGTACTTGGTTGCCAATACAACAGCCTTGTACTATATTTGACACACTCATGGTGAGTATACCTATATGTGCAAGCATCTGAATACTACATTATATCATAAGGTTAGTCATATCAGAGCATTTCTATATTGAAATACATATGATTTAATTATAATTACTTTCCTTTTATTTCTCCTTTATATTACTGACAAGAAATTATACTGATTTTAAAATGTGTGTGCTAATTTTAATTTTTTAAATGTCTGTTTAGTTTTGAGAGAGAGAGAAGAGACAGAGCACGAACGGGGGAGAAGCAGAGAGGGAGGGAGACACAGAATCCAAAGCAGGCTCCAGGCTCTGAGCTCTCAGCACAGAGCCCAACTCAGGGCTGGACCCCATGATCTGCAAGATAGTGACCTTAGCCAAAGTCGGATCCTTAACTGACCTGAGCAACCCAGGTGCCCCTAAAATGTGTGTACCAATTTTAAAAATAATCTCTCAACTTCAGTACAGTAACATGAACATTATTTTTAAAAAAGTGACACTGGGTCTGAATAGGATTGAGCATCACTGCTGTAGATGATCGTATACACACTAAAGTTTAGTAATACTGCAATCTAACCCTGAGTTTTACTTATTTAAATATGACCTTATCAGGTCTAGGGGCAAAATTATTTTTCCAGTAGCATATATACTCAACTTTAAAATGGAAGACTGGGAAAACCCCAGATTCCCTTATCAGGCTTTGTTGGACCACAGCTGCTGTAAGAAAGTTACCATAAGCTGTCCTGTCTCTGAAAAGAGTCCTCTGCAGCTGCTGGGATTTCCTAGCACTATGATTAGTAGGTCTTTTACACTATCAGGAATGAAACAGAAGGCAGAAGGGAATTAAGCACTGTATCACATATGGGGTGTGTATGTGGGGAACATTTGTTAGACCATTAATATGATCTTGGCATTGTGCTATGCTCTTAGCACACATTCTTACTTCCTTTAAGGTACTTATTATTATCGTCATTCTACAGACTATGAAGTTAAGGAAGACTAAGCACCCAATTTTATACAGCTAGTAATGGATCTGGGTCTATCTGACTTTGAAGGCTATTTTTCCCAGAGCACAATGCTGGCAATCTGCAACTCTTAAAAGCCATAAATGATTTGTTCTTTCTTTAGATTATAAAAATGTAAGCTTCTTATAGTATTCCTCTTCCCCCCAAAAAAACCCTCACCTGTAATAAGACAAAATATAAGAAGCAGGCAAAATATTACCCCAAATTCAACACTTAGAGAAAATTACTGTTAATACTTTTCAGATGTCTCTCTGCACACATCTAAAAAGTGTTATGTTCATATGCACATTTTTAAAACAAAAATGGAATTCTGTACGTATTTATGAATCCTATTCAAACAATATTAAAGACATCGTCTTCCTCTTTTGTCAATAAATATCTACAATCCCATTTTTAACAATCAGTATTCCACTATATACAAAATATCATATTTATCGTATCCCCTATTGACAAAAAGTTTTTATATTTTAAGCAAAATGTTCCATGTATGTTTGCTACGTGTATTTTCTGTATTGAGAACCTTCAATTGTGTCCTAAAGGACAGGAGAAACAGAAAGGATATATGATACTCACGTGTTAAGTATAATAGGGAAACAAATAGCTTAAATTGTTAAGAAGTGTCAAGTACAGAAAATATACTGTAAGACACAATAAAGATAGAATGGAATATATATAAAGGATGGAACAAACTGGAGTATTACTGAAAGTGATGGAAAGGCCAAGTTGTAAATTAAGATGATCCCAACTTCGGGCCATTATGCCCCCAAATGCCATTCATTGTTGACACCCATTTTGCCCCCATGAATGTTCTGCCGCAGAAAAACATTTTAAAATACATGGCTCTCAGCAGACCTCTAACCAGGCATCCTTGACCTTGCACATTTCTGATAGAAGCACCTGTCTCTACTGAGCCCCTTTTTTAGTTTTAGCTGTTGTCCTTTTAAGTGCACTATCAGAAGTGAAGGTTGATGCAGCAGACAGGACATAAACACTGTATGACACAGGGTTCAGGTAATATGGTCCTCCCAGCTCCCTGGCACCTTATCCTCAATGTCTTCACCTTCACCGTACTTTCCAACTGACTTCTATTGAAGAGTGACTCAATAAACCTTGTGATTTGAGCATCTTAATTTGCGCTGTGGAGTTTCCTCTCCATGACATATGGGATAGCCTGGCTGATAGTGTATTTGGAGGTTACCACTGTGTCGAGATAACTTCCTCCATGACATCATATATGGGTCTTTGCACATATGTGCAAATATTTCTATAGGAATAAATCCTAATAAACAAATAGTTTTAGTTTCTCTGCAATAAGTCAAAAGCACCACCTACATCTAGTAATCAATGCTTTAGCTTTTTATCCAATGAACTCAATCCCATTGATCAAGTAAGCATAACTTTAAAGTTTCAAGTTACCAAATACTTTGAAGCAATTGCCCATGAAAACTTTGACACAGAAAAAATTAATCATTATTTTAACTGATCTTTTTGCTAACAAATTGCAACAGAGATAACATGAATGTATTTGCCATTAGTAAACCTTGGTAGAATAAAAGTTTCATATTTAGTGCTGATAACTCTAAAGACAGGTCTATCTTAATTAAACCAGCAAACTTAAATTAGTTTAAACACCAAATATGTTTCACCTGCATCCACCGAAAAATCAATCAATTTTTCCCCACTGTCAGTTTTTACCTGGGACACCAGTGGTGTAATCTGAAGTGGGTGGTCCAAGGGGGTGCTCCTTGCTCCTTGACATTGAGGGTGGGAAGGAGGAGCCAGTGGTACCAGAGGCACTGAGGATGGTATAGGAACCAATTATGTAGGCCACACTTGAGGTGGTACAGACAGAGGAGGGGAGGGGAAGGCAGAAGAGGCAAAGTGCCTGCAGAAGGCAGAGATGTTAAATTCTAGTTCTGATTGTCTTTAAATGTTTGTTATTTGTCTAAGCTGGACAACTTGAGGTAGACTTAAGAGATACTGTCACTACAGCACTGGTATGGACAATCATCTTGTTTTCTATGAAGATAGAAACAGAACCCCATGGGTATATTATTTAAATAACTGAAAAATGAGATGGATTCCCCCCAACAGCTCAATATAAAAACCTTTTTCTCACTGTAGAACTATCAATAGATAAAGACTATAGTGCTTTATTAAATTATTCACTTGAGGCCAGATTAATTCATAAATCTCTAAAAATACAAACCATATCCTTCCTAAACCCAATCTGACAGTTCCTAGAAACCCACTCCATATAAACCCAGGAGACCTGGTTTATTTAAAGGATTGAAAGTCCAGTACAGCAGGGAATTTAATTCCAAAATGGAAGGGCCCCTACTGGGTCATATTATATACTCCCACTGAAGTAAAGTTAGAGGCACATTCTTCATGGGTTCCTATATCAAAAATAAAACCTGTACCCCCTTCAAAGGAAACTAATGAGTAAACTAATGTGGCTTATTATTCCTGTGAACCTGTAGAAGCTCTCAAACTTCTCTTAGGATGGTAGTACCTTTCTTTTCCATTCTCCTTTTCCCAACTTATACTGACAATTCCTTCTTACAATGTGTTTCTGCCTGGTCCCAAGACTCCATCACTACAATAACTTCAAGACAACAGATGATCCTTTCTACTCAAGGAGGTTCATACATGTTGCCCAACTGGATTCAGCTGCCTCTGCCTTTTGTAACTCCCTTATATGTTCCGCGACTGACCAATATTGACCGATATGGGTAGGGACAACTCCATGCCCCTACTCAGCGGGAGGAAGCTACAGAAGACAGGACCTTCCATCTTAAGCAAACTTAAAGATGTAAGGGTCAAAATTGTTCATGGGGGATACAATGAGGGAGCATAATGCAAGCTGAAGGCAAAGTACAAGCTAGCACCACCCCTGGGGGAATATGTGTGATATTCCTTGGACACTACGGGCTACCCCAAGAACAAGGGAAAGGGGTCTAAGTGCTTGCCATGGTGATGTGGAAAACTAAGGCAAATGAAAAATTAAATTTCCTTACTGCCTATAGCCCATTGATAAGTCCTTGAAACAAGCAGAGTGACCTCCCTCTAGAAGCTCAGCTGCCTTGATGATGACACTTTGCTAGGGGCTAATGGGAATCTTGGCTTAATATTATCCTGACCCCCTCAGGATCCTGTGAGTCTCCTTAAATACATAAAAATTCCTTTGCAAACCTCCTTTATCTTTAACCTCCATGTATATGTTGGCAATCTGGAGTATGATTGAGTATGAGGCTTATGGCCTCCTGATATACTTCTGAAGGGTCTCACGACTGAGGTTTTACTAAACAGTAATAAATGATGTTTTCCTAACAACAGCTAGCCCCTCAAGGTCCTGGAAACCTCGCTTCCAAAATTCCTTACAGGCTTACACTGTCCCTAACCCCCTCCCAATCTGAAGGTATATAACGAGTCACTCTTCACCACCTGAGTGCAGCTTTTTCTGCCCACAGGTCCTGTCCCTATGCTTTAATAAAATCACCTTTTTGCACCAAAGACGTCTTGAAGAATTCTTTCTTAGTCATCGGCTCCAAACCCCACCATCACTCCAAAGCCCCATCAGTTTCTCCTAATACTTCTATGGATACTTTCTTTCTTTTTTTTATGTTTATAAATTTGATCCAGCTGTGATTTATGTTCATATATGGAGTGAGTTTGAAATACAGACCTGTTTTTCCAGATGGCTAAGCAATTGTCTCAACAGGTAATGAATAATTCATCTTTACTACACTGATAATATAAGTGCTGCCTTAGGTGAGTTCTGTACTAGAAACTTACTAATCTTTTAGCCTTTGCTTAGTAATTTTATTCCCCTATTAGTGAAGTAGCATGGGTAACTTGATTGTTATTACTACCAATATATTTCTACTACTCATCTAAAACCAAGATCACATTTATGAGTATTTATTTCACTTAACCCCTTTATGTATAAAGTCTACTTTGCCTTATTCCTGCTATTAAAAGGAAAACCACAAATCCAAAATGGCATTAGTTAAGTCAAGTCACCAAACCGGAAGTTAATGCCTAATGTAATTGCAGTTTCAATCTCCCCCATAAATGTAGTCAGTCAGGAATTTGTTCATAAGAACAAATTAAGTAATCTGTCACAAAGGAAGATGAGGTAATCTGCATGATGACACCCCCTGCCATTCCCCCCAAAGCGAAAGTGACCTTCCCTGGAAGAATCCTTTCTCTTTTTTGCTAATGATTTTCTTGCCTCACCCTCTTTCCCTTAAAAACCTTTCATTTTGTACTACAACTCCTTGGTGCTCCCCTCTACTTACTTGACAGGATGCTGCCAGATTCATGAATTGCTTAATAAAGACAATCAGACCTTCAAATTACTCTGTTGAATTTTTTTTGAAACACTACTTATCTTTCACACTAGTTTGCAAGTCCCTAAAATATGTGCTCAAGGCCCTGCCTTTCTGTATAGCATCTATATGATGTTTTTAAAAGCTAAAGTTCTCTGGTGGGGAGCCTGGGGGGTTCAGTAGGTTAAGCATCTGACTTCGGCTGGGTCATGATCTCGTGGATCGTGGGTTTGAGCCCCACATCAGGCTCTGTGCTGACTGTGTGGAGCCTGCTTGGGATTCTCTCACCCTCTCTCTCTCTCTCTCTCTCTGCTCTTACCCCACTTGTGCTCTCTCCTTTCTCTCATTATTTATTTTGAGAGAATAAATTTATCTGTCTTCCCTTTTTGAGGGAAGAATGTAAGAAATGAACACACAGCTTAAACTGGGAATATACCTTTATTATAATCCTTACACACATTAACTAGTATCAGGGTGTCAATAAAGGTAGTGTAGAGGCCACTTTTAGGCAACAAACTTGAGCAGTGGAAACCTGAGTAAGGTGGGAGGGAGGCAAACCATGAGAGACTCTTGAATGCTGAGAACAAACTGAGGACTGATGGGGTGGGGGGAGGGGAAGGGGGCTAATGGGCATGGAGGAGGGCACTTGTGGGGATGAGCACTGGGTGTTATATGGAAACCAACTTGACAATAAACTATTAAAAAAAAAAAAAAAGAAACCTGGGTAAGGTAAAAGGGCCCACACTGACTACAGAGCTGAATGGAAACAGCCTCATTAAGTGGTCCACCTCGGGCCCTAATAGCCATAGGCCCTAACTGACCAATTACAACCAGCCATAGTTACAGGAAAAGGGAAACTTCTGTACACTCCCATACCTCCTCACTCTGCTCTGTAAGTGTAGCCCCTCAGCACCACCTCATGGCAGACAGTCTATCCTTTGCTGTCCTGCTTGCTGCTCCCTGGCTGTGAATTTAATAAACTTTTATCTCTTGTGTTCTGCCTTGGGTGAATTCTTTCATTGGCTGTGCCACCTGATCCCCCCATCAGATCAGGATGCCCCACAGGTAGCCTGGCATGAGGTCTTCTGTCTCATCTCCGCAGGAAGAAAGTAAAGACAAAACCCCTTATCAGGAAATGACAAGACTTACACAGAGCTTACAGTAATAAGCACATAACACTATGGGACATGCCATTTTGAAACAAAATGGCTTGTGACAATGTTATAGCCAGATTATATTGTTGTAGGGTTGTGGAGTGCAAGGGTCAAGAAAGAATTCTTGAGACATTGTATGCTGCAACTTAGTAAATTTATTTAAGTAAGTAGCATAGGGACAGGACCCGTGGGCAGAAAAAAACTGCACTTTTGCTGTTATGAAGCTGGTGATTATATGCTAAGTGCTCAAAGGGGAGGGGACGTACAGGGAGTATTAGATTATAAATGTCTTCTTCAAATTTCTACTCATAAAACTACTTTTGAAAGATTTCTCTGGTGTATACCATTCAGTTAGATATTAACTATTGGTGAGATATATGGTCAGACATGACACTGTGTAAGAAAGTAGTAAACTTTCTATATAGTAGAACTTTCTATATAGTAGAACTATATAGGCTATAGGTCAGCCCTCTGGGCCAAAGGTGAACATTGTTATGCTTCTGTCCCTCATCAGTATTAATATGAACACCATGAACTCCACATGGTTCTGGAAACAGCCTGTGGGAACTGAACCCTAGCACTGCTAATCATTTTTTTTTCATCTTCCTACCTTAAAATTACATTAGTGGTAACAAAGGTGTGAAACACCAATAAAAGAGTTGGTACTTGACTTGAGAGTAGTTCATGGCAGAAGTTGTCTTTTCAATATATGAAATATTTAACAACCAATTTGTAAAGTACATTTGACATTGTCTTAGGGTAAACAGGCAGGAAGTGAATACTGTTGCCTTTCCCGTCTTTTTCTAGAGTTCAAAGAGAATTAAACAGTAGAACTCTCCAACACTCAAAAAAGGAATGGAACCAATGGTTTTTAATTCTTTTTGTTACACAGTAATAGAGTGCTCAGCCTGACTCAGTGGACGCCCAAATGGTTTTGACTGAGTTACGTATTGGTAATCAGGCTGACCTATATACATGGTTGAATATTTCAATGTAGCCATTTCTCAATTTCCCTTTTTGGAACTGACTACTTTTTTTCTCCCCTTAAATCATCTATGGTGTTTCTGCAATATAATTTCCAAGCATTGTCTAGAGTATTTATATGGATTTATAACTTTTTTTCTTTTTAGGTAAACTCTACTCCCAACATGGGGCTTGAACTCAGGACCCTGAGATCAAGAGTTGCAGGCTCTACCGACTGAGCCAGCCAGTCGGGAGTTAGAACTTCTTAAATTCTGGTAAACATTGAAATTATCATGAGCTTGATAAAAACGAGTATTTCAGACTCCTCATATCAGAAATGTTAATACGTATGAGTAAAGCATTTAACGACCACTTCAGTGATGCTGTTGTAGATGGTAACCAGCCTCACTTTGAAAATTGCTTTTAATGGCTCTCACAAACTTTGTCAGTTTCCTCTAGGTCTTGCTTTATAATGTCCTCTTTGTCCTTTCTCCTATTTCAATCCTGTCAGCATCAAGTTTCAACTCAGATCACGCTTCTGAGGTAGACTTGGCCTGACTATTCCAGTTAGAGGTGATCTCTCTGAGCTCCCATGGCAGTCAATATACAAGGGACATCTCCAAACTCTGACTGAGCAATTCATCTGCAGAACTTTCTGAGCATGCATTCCCAGTAATGTACTTCTTAACCTGGGAGTCACTATTATACTGAACTGACATTTTACCTACACTATAAAATATACACAAAAGTGAACAGGTGAATTAAAATAAACAAGACAAATAATTTTTGTTACGGGAAAATTAAGAATGGAAAACCTCACTAGAATGGAGTTGGGAGGCCAGCAGGGGGGGGCTCTCATGCCCTACCACTTGTCCACTGCCAACCCATCATGGCGAGGACCCACCAGGGACCTGGATACTACTACATTATTCTAGCAGGAAGAAGAAAGGCTAACTTGCACCTCCCCCGCTTCCCACAACAGCCCAGCCAATGAGGACAGTCACAACATAACCAATGAGAAGCCACTATAGCTCCAGCTCCCAGTTTACTCCAATGGACTATTTCTTTAGAATAGCCTAACTAACTTAACCTTTCTTCTATAAAAGATCCTACCTTTCCTTTGTTCTGCAGACTCACCTATAATTTTGCTGTAACTTGTTTGCCCTGAATTGTTTATTCCCAAATAAACCCATCTTTTGCTAATAAAATACCTGGCAGTTTTGATTTTAGCAGTTAATTAGATAAAAACTTGAAATATTATATATTAATATATTGTGATACAATATTATAAATTTTTAAATAAGGCAATATAATTAAATATTTTCTAACATCAAAAAAATCTAGATTTGTCATTTTAGGATATTGTGAGTCAGAGGCGTAATTCTGAATTCAGTTTATTTCAACACTGACTTAATAGCTGTTATAAGTGAAAGCCTATGACACTTCACAGATTGAAGGGAGGGGTCTCATTATGGGTACTTACTAAATCATGGTATCAATTTTGCAATCCCATTCACAGGTTTTCATAAAGGATCTTGTTGAAATGCATCAAAATTATATCTTCCCTAAAAGCAATTAATTCTCATAAATTGATAATAAAATGTTGTATTTTTAAAAAGAGCATTTTTAAAATACGTAATTACTTATATGGTACAATATTCAAATATGAAAAAAATGAAGTCTCTCTCCACCTGTTTCTAGTCACTGGTTCGACTTCCACAGAGGCAACAAATTCTATTTCTGTATGAATATATAAAGTGTGGATGTATTTTTTTCTGTATTATTCTTTATTCTGTATTACTCTCTCTATACAAGCAAGTATTTATGCTTGCTACTATACTCAAGGAAGAAGAACAGGGTTTTCCTATACTGTATCTCCTCCACAGTATTTATCTTATTTTATCAGAATTCCAATAGCAACTGTTTAACATTGTAATGATACACATATGCAACTGTTTAACAATGTAATGATATACATATGGTTCATGGGCCAGAGTGATCAAGATAACTCCTACTTTCTTTTACAACCCCATGCTCCCCACTTCTTTTAAGTCCCTAACTGCTAGGGATTCATTGAGTTTCGTGTTGGCCTCAATATTCAGCAAAAATCTGTTTTTAGGTGTTAGCCTTGCCCTCTGGGAGGCTGAATAGCTAACTGCCTTCTTTAATTCGGCAGCCCCCAATTGTGCTAGATCAATGATAATGGCTCTATTTTCAGATAAACATCATATCTCTTCAGATTAACAATGTCTGCAACATTAACCAGGCAAGTATATTAGTTATGGTGATACTAATTGCTAAAATAAGCCTCACATTTCACTAGCTTAACACAGGAAAGTTTTTTTAGGGGGGGGTCACAATAAAGTCTGAGTTATTAGTCTTTAGATCCCCCCTTTACGGTCTAAAGTGAATCTGTGGCTGGCTCTTTCCCTCTGTGTTCCATCATCCCCTAGGACCTCACTGTCATCTGCATTCAGCCAGCAAAAGGTAAAGAGAACACAGAGAAGGTACACCCAATTCTAAAATACCTTGGCCTGGAAGTGACACACCAATGCTGTTGTCATTCCTTTGGCAAGAACTGACACCAAAGGCATGGACGAAGATATAAGGGTCTGGGAAATAAAATTTCTGCCTGGGTAGCAATTTCTCAAAAGAACTCCATACTATGCAAAGGGGAACACACAATTTCATGGGCACATAATACTCGACTGCAAATAATTCAGACTAACTGTTCATTTCTGAACATTCACTTGTAAATAAAAGGTAAATATTTGGGATATAAATTGAAGTGCAAAAAAATCTCAGAAAAATGTAAGCTGATGAAAATAGAAATTTTTGTCTGTTTTGCTGACTGCTGAAGTCCCAGGGCTTAGAATAGTAGTTGGCACTTGGGAGGTGCTCAATAAATATCTGCTGAATATCCAACTGAATCAATGTGCTTTATGTGCTGGAATTCTATTAATCAGCCAAAATATTAATGTGAATGTATTTTAAAAGTGCTAAAATTGTGAAAACTGTTAAATTAATGTACAGAAGCATGCTCCCTCCCTCTTTCTCTCTCTACCCATCAAAAATAAATAAACATGAAAAAATTTTTTCTACCTCAAATTTCATGAAAAGGAGAAACTCCAAAAAATATAAACCACATCATTGACCTGGGTAAGACTGAGAATATAAAGAGTATGAAGAAAAGGATAAAGTACTAGAGAAAACAGAGACACCCATAATATTCTGTTCTCAGTGTTCAAATTCAAAAAGGTCAGGTGTAATCAGAATACAATTCTTAATACAATTCTTAATAAAGACAATTCCCCTTCTACCTTGTATCATATAGAAAATTAATTTGAGATGGATCACAGACTTAAATGTGAAAGCTAATACTATAAACCTTCTTTAAAAAAACATAGAAGAACATCTTCATAACATTCAGGATGGCAAAGATTTGTTAAAACACCAACCACAGTGAAAAACAGATAAACTGGATTTCATCAAAATTAAAAACTTCTACTCATTAAAATAAACCATTAAAAGGCAAGGCATAGACTGGCAGAAGATATTCATAACACAGATACACAGTGGACTCTTGAAATGCAAAACTTCACTTATACATGGATAGTTTACAGTATAGTACAGTACTGTAAATGTATTTTCTTTCCCTTTTGGTTTTCTTAATAACATTTTATTTTCTCTAGCTTACTTTGTTGTAAGAACACAGGGGCACCTGGGTGGCTCAGTCAGCTAAGCATCCGACTTCGGCTCAGGTCATGATCACACGGTTCGTGGGTTCGAGCTCCACATCAGGCTCTGTGTTGACAACTAGCTCAAAGCCTGGAGCCTGCTTCTGATTCTGTGCCTCCCTCTCTCTCAACCCTCCCCTGCTCATGCTGCCTCTCTCTCTCTCTCATAAATAAATAAAACATTAAAAAAAAAGAACACAGTACATAATATATGTAACATATAAATGTGTGTTAATTGACTACTTATGTTATCAGTAAGGCTTATGATCAACAGTGGCTATTAGTACTTAAGTCAAAAGCTACATGTGGATTTTTGACTACACAGGGATCAGGGCTCTAACACCCCTTCTCCCACTGTGCAAGGATCCACTGTATATCTTACAACCTATATAATAGGTGTATAAAGAACTTGTACAAATCAGTAAAAAAATAAGATAATATCATTTACAAGTGGACAAAAGACTTGAACAAATACTTTTATAAGTGGTATATGAATAGTCAATAAGCAGGTGTTCAATGTTGCTAATCATGGTAATGCAAATGAGAACCAGAATGAGATACCATTACATAATGTAAGGATGGCTAAACTTAGAGACTGACAATAACAAGTGTTTGTAAAGATGTATAGCAACTGAAACTTTCATACTTTGCTGATGGGAGTGTAAAAAAATAAAATCACCTTGATAAGTGTTAAAAACTTCCAGTTTTACTAAAACAAACATACACCTATGCTATGACACAGCAACTGGACTCTTAGGTATAAACCCAAGAGAATTGAATACACAACACCCACAAAAACCACAGGTACAAAAATGTATATTCCAGCTTTATTTATAATAGTTCCAAATTGGAAAGAACTCAAATGCCATGAATGGATAAATGAATTATGGTATACTCATATAATGAAATAGTCTACAGCAATAAAAAGAAATCAACCACTGGTACATGCAAATGTCTGGATGAATCATAGCCATTACATTGATGAAAGAAGCCAAGCATAAAACAATATACGCTGTGTGATTCCATTCACATTAAGTTGAGAACAAGCACAAGAATGATTCTTTCTTGGGGAGGGACACTAGGTTATCAGGAAATATTTTGTACTTTAAGTGTATTCATCCTTATACAGGTGTATATATGTGAAAAATCATCAAGTATACTTATGATTAGTGTACTTTTTGTATTTTACTGTAGGTATGTTATCCGTTACTTAAAAAAAAAAGGTAGATAGATAGATAAATTGGCCTGACATGGTTCACTCAATAGACTTGATGAGAGAGAAAACACGCATCACCACACATAATCATTTGCAATTAAATAAAAATTTATTTGATTATACAATATTAATATAAACAAATTACAGCAAAGACCCTCAATCATAACTCAGAAAAAAACCTGAAAGCATTATAAGAGAATATATTATGGAGCTGTCACTGGATATAACTATATCTTGATAGCAAAAACAGTATGAAAGATGGAAAATAACATGAAATTTCAAAATATTATTTTAAAGTAGGTAATTCCTTATGCTTTTGAAACAACAGAGGCTAAAATTTACATGAAAATGGTATTCACCCTACTGCTACAGACTATGTACCATTTCTGTCAATAAGAAAGTTTTGAGATTTGCCTAAGGAAGGGACAAATTTCCTTTTATGAAACAAGTCATAAGACAGTAGAACCTTGGATTGCGAGTTAACTTGTTCTGTGAGTGTTCCACAAGAGAAGCAAATATTTCTAAAAACTTTGAACCTGATAAATGAGTGATGTCTTGCAATTTAAGTAGTAGGTGACACTGAATGTCACATGATCACAACTGAGCCAATGGTTCTTGAAATTTGCTTTGATATATGAGTGCTTTGGATTACAAGCATGTTTCTGGAATGAATTATGCTGACAAACCAAGTTTTTACTCTATTTGCTTTTCCTGAAAAAGCCTTCTGCAGTGCACATCTTACTGGAGCATCTGCTGCAATTGTGGAGTATGATACCTGGAGAAACCATCTAACTGCTGACATGACTACAATTTTAATACTATATTTTTAATGCCAAACTTTTAAATTCTGATTACCAGATTGTAATAAAATAACTGTATTTTAAGAAATAAAATTTGAGATTTATTTTCGTGACACAGTGACACCCCAGAATGTGCCCAAAATCCAAAAATGTGTATTTGGTGTACTTCTAATTGCCCCATTTTAACATTAACCAAGTATCCCATGTATTTATCCTTTTTGTTTGTTCTAATGTTCCAACATCTGACTCACTCCTTTCTGCAATTGCCAAGTACTCAAACACTCATTCCCAGTTTCCTAGAGACCTACTTCCTGAGACCCCCACCTTACTTACTTGAGAATGTAGCCATCCAGAGATTTTCCTGCATCACATTCCTTTGTGAGATCTTATGTTTTCAGGATGCCAAGCCTTCTTCTTTAGATTTACTCCTTTGTTTTGGTGAAGCACATTCTCCAGTAGCTTCCTAAGAAAGGGTACATGGTAAGAAAAAATTGACACCATGCAAGTCCAAACTTTATTTTAGTCCCACACTTGATTGGATTGTTTGGGTACAGAACTCTGCATTAGAAATAATTTCTCCTATTACATTTGAAGGCCTTACTTTCAAAGTGTTCCTTCATCCAAGTGTTGCTCTGAAGAAATCTACCACTGTGAAAATGTCTTTTATTAACTCGTTTCATCCCCTTTGTAAACTTTTAGGATCTTTAATCCATCATCCTGAAATATCATGATAGGCTTTTCTGTGTTAAATTCACTGTGCTGAGGATTCAGTGGTTCCTTTTAATTTATAGGACTCATGACTTACATTTTGGGGAAATGTTCTTTAATTTTGTTATTTCTTTTTACCTCCCTTCTCTGTTCTCATTTTGGAGCTCTTACCGATCAGATGGATCCCATTCTGATCTTCTAATTTTCTTTTTTGTTCTTTCCTATTTTCCAGCTCTGCCTTTCTGTTCTACTTCCTGAAATTTCTTCAAATTATCTTCCAACATATCTATTGAATGTTTAATTCTAGCTTGATTTTTCCAATATTTTAATTTTCTGATTGTTCCTTTTTTCTAGCACCCTATTCTTACTTCATGGATGCAGTATATTCTCCTGTTTTTGATAGTATTATAGCATATGTTCCTTGCATTATTATTATTTATTGTTATTATTTTTAGGTTCTTTTAATTGTTTTGGTCTTAACGTTTCATTGTTGAAGTTATCCTCAAATGTCAATTTATCCTTAGTTATCAGTTTATCATAATTATAAGGAACTGAAAGCCTTGCATGAATGGGCAGAACTTGTGGACTCTGGGTTTCATTGTAACAAATAATCAAGTGGCAAGTTGTTTTTATGATTGTTCATCTTTGTAGGTGGAGTGAACGGGCTGGGTAGAGGCCCGGCTGACAGATTCTGTAGCTGGGTGGAGAAGGTGACTGAAGGCTCATCTTGTGAATACTGACATTGTCTCAGTCTCCTGTTTTCAGCATAGCACCTCACTACAACCACGGCTCTACCCCAAGTCCCATTTTTCATCTGTTTGGTTCAGTGTCTCCAGAGAATAAGCCCCCAGTCTTTGGCTAAAAAGAGGGACAGGTAATCTGATTACAAAAGGACACAAAGATAAACTTTAATACCTGTGTTTATACTTTGGTCCTCAACCTCATCTCCCAGGGTGCCCTGTGCTTCAAATCGCTGAGTCTTTTGGGGGTTCTGGAATGAAAAGATAAGTGTTCCCAATTTGTGGTCCTTTTCTGTGATGCAGAATGTCTGTCAGAACTGTGCTACTTATCAAGTACTTTTCTAACATTAAACATTTTTTAATGTTTACTTACTTATTTATTTTTAATGTTTATTTTGAGACAAAGTGACAGAGCTTGAACGGGAGGAGGGGCAGAGTGAGAGGGAGGCACAGAATCCGAAGCAGGCTCCAGGCACTGAGGTGTCAGCACAGAGCCTGATGTGCTCGAACTCGTCAACCTCAAAACCATAACCTGAGCCGAAGTTGGATATTTAACTACCTGAGCCACCCAGATACCCCACACGTACTTTTTTAAAGTAATACTTAATCTTGGGGCACCTGGGTGGCTCAGTCAGTTGAGGGTCTGCCTTCGGCTTGGGTCATGATCTCACGGATGGTGAGTTCGAGCCCTTGCATCCAGCTTGCTGCTATCCACAGAGCCTGCTTAGCATCCTCTGTCTCCTCTCTCTGCCTCCCCCCTGCTCACCCTCTCTCTCAAAAATAAAGAAAACATTAAAAAAAAAAAAAAGTAATGCTTAATCTTTCCCTTCTTGGTAAAGCAAAGTGAGAAATTAACTGCTTAAAACACTGCTTAAGATTTAGCAGTTAACCCGAAAAGAACACAAACAACAAACCCAAACTACCTATTATGACAGCATTTTATTTTTTATTTTTTATTTATTTATTTTTTAATTTTTTAACGTTTTATTTATTTCTAGGAGAGAGAGAGAGACAGCATGAGCAGGGGAGGGCCAGAGAGAGGGAGTCACAGACTGAAACAGACTCCAGGCTCTGAGCTGGCAGTCAGCACAGAGCCGGACGCGGGGCCCGAACCCACGAACCGCGAGACCATGACCTAAGCGAAAGTCTGACGCTTAACCGACTAAGCCACCCAGGAACCCCAAGACAGCATTTTAAACATGTGTATGCCTGGGGTGCCTGGGTGGCTCAGTCGGTTAAGTGACCGACTTTGGCTCAGGTCATGATCTCACAGTTCGTGGGTTTGAGCCCTGCGTCGTGCTCTGTGCTGATAGCTCAGAGCCTGGAGCCTGCTTCAGATTCTGTGTCTTCCTCTCTCTCTGCCCCTCCCCTGCTCGCACTCTGTCTGTCTCTTGAAAATAAGTAAACATTTAAAAAAAAAACCCGTATATGTCTGTATACATTCTAATGGTTATGTGATTATTTTAGCCAAATAAAATGTGTCTCCTGTAAAACTGGGCATCCCTCTACCTCACGACCATTCTAACCTTGGGTCACCTATGTGTTAGCCTCCCTTCCCCCACATCAACTATTTGGAGCTAAGTAAACAACACATCATGGGAAGAACCAGACTGCTCTCCAGACCAACCACAGGACTACAACCCAAGCTTCATCAAGGCTAACACATTTGTAGGGCTGCCAGATAAAAAATGGATTTTGAATTTCAGCTAAATAATAAATAATCTTCTTCTGGTAGAAGTATGTCCTATAGTTCATTGTTTATCAGAAATTAGAATTTATTGGGCATCCTGTATTTTTATTTGCTAAATCGGTATCCCAACACATTCATTTAAAGGGATAAGTGACCAACATAAACAAGCTGGGTTTAAAGAAGTGGGATGTGGACCAAAGCATTCAAGTCACTGGGAGTCTACATTACTACCAGGCAGATAGCCAGGAGCCAACACCATATAACTCACTTTATGATAAATTCCCTTGGGGCACACAAGCTCTGGCCAATATTAATTAATATAGGACTTTATTCTCTAGGTAGTGGTTGGCCCCTTGTGTCACCAGAGCTCTGTCACTGGTGCAGAATCCAGCCATTCTTGTTGTTCAGAGTATGATCTAGGGTCTTCTTTCATGAAAAATGGCCATACCCTTGGACTGTTCCAAATGTTTGGCTGCCTCTCAGAGGAAGCTATCCTTTCCGGGCCATTGCCTTATTAAAACACTGTAAAACACCAGTTGATATATTGGAAAGTCAGGTCCCACACTTGACACTATGGGTGGAATGTTAGTATTAAATGAGCATGGGTTTGCAGTTAACCCAAACATAATTTTCCCTGAAGAACAAGCTCATGAATTTGTAAACTGCAACGCTGATTCTGACACTGTGTCATCTAGTTTCAGGTGCAATCTTATTTGATACCACACCAACTTGGCTTTTGTGTATACTAAGAACTTAGTTTTAATCCTGTTAGGCTGCCCAGGATTCGATTCATAGTTGATTAGAGATTTTGTCCCACTCCAAGGAATAGGGCATCAATTCCCAAATGATCCCAGGAACTTTCACATCATGTTGTCAGAGTCATCATCTATGTCTTCCCAAATAAACTGCCCAAACTCTAGTCAACTTGTTTTATGACCCAATCCTAAACTGTCACTGACATTTTAAACTGACTCCATGCTGTTTAAAAGCAACAACTCTCGGTCTCTCTGCTTGCTACGTGACTTGAAATTATTTTTAAAATCAAGCATTCCTTTCTCATATCTCATGGAGAAGACCTGGTCATTGCTGTCACGGCCAACAGGAATTGGGCAGCCAGGAAGTGTCAGGTTATTGTGTTACCTTTATCCTTTCCATTTTATTGGTCCCATGTCCAGAACTGTTAACTTTTATATAATCCCACTGCTGCCCCCAATAGAAAGGAAGAATTTAGAGGATGGTATGCAATCATCAGACTCAAATATGTAGCCATTAACTAAACTTTGTTTAAAATTGGCAAAGATATGCCAGAGGTTTCCTTTTTGGATAATGGCAAGTTGACACAGGAGAAACACCTGGCAGTTGGGGTCAGCTAGTGTGGCTTCCTCAGTTTCCCTCAGTCCAATGGATATTGCTTATTGGTGGACTCATATGCCAGGAACCTGCACAACTTGTATCGAGCAGTCCGAAGAGTTACCCAAACTTTCTGGGCTTCTCTGTATACCCCAGCCATATTTGAGCAAAACACTCCTGGCTCTGATCTTTGTGTGCTATTGCCTTGTGAACTTATCAAATACAATTTAAATCTGTGCATAAAGGACATCTTTGTCTATTCTCTTAGCTGACTACCCGTTTTGGGGTTTAATTATTGGGAGCATGCCCTCCATGTGAATTTTCCCTATATTTGGATGGCTGCACCTTTACAAATACCTAAGGGGCTGTATAAGGACTTTGCTTATTTAATGTGACCCTAGAGAGCAAAAATAGGATCAGTGGCTAAAAGCTTTGGGGTTATTTATACTGGTTCAATATATTTTAAAGCTAATTTCTTGTGTAGAGTATCTCACTTAATTTTGCACTCCCAGTGTCTGGATTATAGCAGGCACTCTGTACTGTTATTAGATGAATGACTAAATTTCTAACAAGAGACATTTAAAAGTAATGGGCTGCTCCAAAAGGCATTAGGTTCTCTATTACTGGAGCTAAAAGTAGAAAATAATTTATTAGAAAGAAGAGAGAATTTATGGATCAGTAAGAAAATAACCCAACTGACTTCTCAAGTCAATTGCTTTAGTAATCTACTGTAATAACAGGACATTGTTTTTCATCATAGAGAATTTTTTTTTTAATGGATACTTGTGATAGGATCCCCAGCAGGATAATCCCTGAAAGGCTATTTAAGATGTGTCCCTCAGAAGACATGTGTAATTTCTCTTAGTGTTCTCTTAGGAACACTAATGGGCTTAAAAGACATGATAATGGGGGCATCTGGGTGGCTCAGTCAGTTAAGCGTCTGATTTTGGCTAAGGACATGATCTCACAAGTTGTGAGTTTGAGCCCCATGTCGTGCTCTGTGTTGACAACTCGGGAGCCTGGAACCTGCTTTGGATTCTGTGTCTCCATCTCTCTCTCTGCCCCTCCTCTACTCTCTCTCTCAAAAATAAATAAACATTAAAAAAATAAAATAAAAGACATGATTATGGTCTTCTGTGCTCAAGGTACCTGGACTGCTTCAACAAAAAGGGGCTGCCTCTCTGCACTGAGAGAGAATAATACCTTTAAATAACACTAATTTCTGGTGGTCTAGAAATCCATTTCCTTTGACAAATATTTGTACAAATATATAATAAACTTGTTGTCTCTCCTAATCCCTCATAGGGTGGTATATCAGCCCTACACTTGATCTTTGCCAAAAGGCTGAGAAGCAATGGTACATGCAGCCCTAATCCCGCACCCCACGTCCATGGTACACAGAGAGTAAAAGCTTAAGGCTTTTTCAGGTATTTATCATTTTGTGTAACCTGTAATTACTTGATAGGTACAAACAAATGGATTCAAATTCAGGTCTTAGGACTGAGTATCTGACATTTTCTTTTACACGTATGTTTTGTTTTCTAGAGCTGCCAAGTCACCTCCTATCAGGGACACTGGACAGATATAATATTATGTATGTGTGTGTGTGTGTGTATGTGTGTGCGCGCGTGTGTACGTATATATACACACACGTATATATATACATATATATATATATGTAGTTGACTCTATTCAGCACTTAGTGAATGTTTGCCTTAAGCAAAACAGGATCTATTTCATTTGTTGAGAACAAATGACCATACTCTGATTCAGCATGTACAAAGCTGTTGGTTTATTCAGCTGCAAAGCTGGGGAAAGGCTTCCTTTTGGAGTGAATAGCAAAAACGCTTCATGAGCAAGGCACTTTTATATACACACACAGGAAAAGGAACATATTATGGTTACATAAACATCAGTATCTTTTAATATTCAGACCTCCCTACCTCTTCCCACCTCCCCCTTAAAAAAAAAAAAAGTAAACAGGTTCTTGTAACATTTCAAAAACCCAGTTTCACAGAACATCTACATAGTAACAGTTTCTGACATATTCAGTTACACTAATAGTAAGACAGGCTTCAACTCGGTAACTTTCCACTAACAGTTTTTCTACCTACTGCAGTTCCCTCCTTTTCCCTTAAGACAACTAAGCCTCAGTAGAAATACTCATTGGAATATGAACATTTTCCCTTCTCCTTAAAGTTGCTATACATGTACAGAATTTGTGATTCCATTAATGCTTCAGTGTTTTGATGCCCTATCATATATAGCACTTAATTATGGAGAATTGGAAAAAGTAACACTAAAAGAGGATATATATTTTTAACAATCTGTTTGCTGATTCCCTTTAGATGCCCAGTCAACCAGGATCACACACTAGTTTCACTCTATTGTAGGTGTGTGAAAAGATTTAATGGTCTCATGCATTTTCTTTTATGTAGGATTTCTAGGTTCTGACTCATTCAACTAAATGCAGCAAGATTCATTTACAAGGGTACATACTCTTCCTTGTTCAGCTAGAAGAAAATCTAAAGCTAATCTATGCAGAAAAACAATGATGCTAAAAAACTTTAACTTCAGACTGAATTAGGCTAAGATACTCTGTAGTAGTAAAGTTCTTTAAAGTCAGAAAAGTTTGCAATGGACATAAACAGTGCATAAATGCTGCTGGAACATTATACAGATGAAATATTTTAATTCACAAGCAGTTAACATTTAAAACATAAATGCTCGTAATCCTTTCCCTGGCTTTTTAAAATGTGATCTGCTCTTGACTAAAGTCTGAATGCCAAGATGCAGGAAACATCTTCCCTACAGAACAGGTGTCTGTTTAATCCCCAGTTACAATTATTTAGGCCTGGTGGAAGCCTGTGATATAAAGGTTTATACTGTAACTATGTAGGTACTATAATTGGTCTGAGGTAGTGTGGGCTAGGTTTGAAACTGCACTTCCTCCCCGCAAAATAGGAACCCTCAAGGGTGCCATGGGCAGGACTGTCTGTATAAAAGCTGGGAGGTAAATCCATAGCCCCACCATTTTCTTTTGTCTAAGTATCCAATTTAATTCAACTATCTCACAGAAATTAATGTTAGAAAAGAGTGTGCTGAGAGAGGTGTTACTGGGAGTAGCTAAGTTCCCACTTTCCCCATTAGCTGTTCTGAAGGTTAGGTAACAAAAGGGACAGGGGGCTCAGTGCTTCTTCCTTCCCATTAGCAATGAGATATCCAGTTAAGAGTCCATTCAGATAGGTAGAGTAAATTGGGGAGAGAACTGAGTGTGGACAACAGTCAACTTATATAATATAGTCCCTTTTAACTAATTCTCTACTGAAATTCTTGTTTTAGCCACAGGGTTTGTCAAAGGGGATGCTCACCGTGCATTTTCTGCAGCTGAGTTATGGGACTCCTGTACTTGGTAGGACATAAGGGATTGTTAGGACAGTGCATAGTTTGGTTGAGAAGGCATTAGTGTCTCAGCTGTGGGATGTGTGACTTTGTCCTTCTTTCTCAATTAGCACTAAGATAGATATCAGAACAAATGGTGGATCTTTACAGTGATGCGGTTAGAAGTTTGTTAACTGCCTTTTGGAAGTCAGTGTAGGAGTAGGTAGTGTTGATGGGTTCAGTGCAGGTTGTTTCCTTAACTGTTTTAGTTAACCAGCCACAGCAACAACCAGAAACACATGAGTTAGGGATCTGTTTTAGGTATTCAGGTATGGGAGTGGCTCTACTCAATGTTCTGCTTAACTGTTTGGTGGCAAACTGCAGTGCTCCATTTAGAGTGGCATGATCTCTAGAAAGCCGACTGGGATTTGTAAGGGGCTTTTGAAAAGGTGGGACTCCACAAGAAGCCAGTGGAGGCCATTCAGGAATTGGTTCCAGTTTGGGAACACAATGGGAGCAATGAGAGAGTCTTAGACCTATTTCTCGAAGTATATGGACTGGTGTGCTTGGATCTAAGAGTTTAGCATGATACAACCAGGAATTCGGATTTAAAGGTTTCCAAGTTGTAGAGTATTTTAAAAGGCACTTAACCTGCCAGGCAAGACTCTCAAGGGGTGTTACGTTGGGCACCACAGGGTCTTCTTCTTCCGAGGAATCCCACTCTTGACCAGAACTCTCATTTAGGTAGTTAGCATTTTCTTCCTCCTCACTTTCTGATTCTGATAAGGGGTCAGGAGAGGGATTTCTGGGACCCATTAGATTAGAACAGAAGAAGAAACCAGAAAAAGGTAACAATCTAAGCCAGCAAAATACTAAAACTATTAAATAGAAACAAAAGATGAAAAATCCTTCAACAAGATTAATTTGTGTGTCAGTCCATTATACACACACAGTATGCCTCTGGCCCATATCACTGTGCAGTTCTTCAAGATTATGTTGTATATTCTTCACTTACAAAGAAGATATCTCAGTTCTCAGGACCAGTTCAGCGTGTAAAAGTGTTAAGTCACTTACCAGTGGCACAGGTCAGAGTCTCTCCTTCAAATCCTGTCTACCCGAGAAGAGAAGGGGTCCTCATCTAGGCAAGCTGATTTCCTTAGCGTGGCCTCAACTGGTCGTGAAACTGTGAAGAGATACTTCGTGTATTCTGTTTTGTTGGCAGAGATATTATATCTACTTGGTAATGAGGAGAAGCACAGTGGTTGCCTTTGCTGTCCGCTGGTGGAACAAATTTTGTGCAGGGAGATGGTGGGATGAGTCAAGGACATCTGGTGTACTCGAATCCGATGTTTTCCATAGGTGGCAAATGCCCTTGGAAACTGGTGACTTAGTTGTTCAACTATCTGGAAAGGTAGCTTTAACCTGTGAATGAGAAGACTAGAGAAATGATATTAAAGGCTGAAAGCAACGGGTTACATTACTAACTATAGAGTATCTAAGAACAGGGACACTGACCAAGAAGGCTAACAGGGCTTTCCCATCTCTATCTCATAGTCTTAGGCAGATTTTTCTATTGGGAGAGCCTGGGGTCATTTTAATCATTTATTGGTACATATCTGGGTCAGTTTATTTTTTAGTATGCTATTCTAGCCCAGAAAATTACTTCCACAAAAGTAGTTCCCTTATGCTCCAAACTCCAGAAAGAGCTATAAAAGGTGTTTTTCCACCCCTTTAGATGTGCTTGTTGGGATTAGTTTTAGGGGAACTGTCTTGGTTACAGAGCTGTCAGACGTTAGGACTCTTGCTGGGACCCCAGAGGCTGTGGTCATATAACCATACTCTACAGATAAGAGAGAAAATGGGAGGTGTAAATCTTAATACAGTGGGAATTACAGTGAATGTAAACACGTGAAACTTAACAGTTAAAAAGACATTCAGTCTGGATTAGAAAAACAAAACAAGATTCAATAATATGCAACTAACAAAAGATACTTCAAAGCAAAAAGACACAGAAAAGTAAAAATTAAAAGAATGAAAAAAGATGTATCAGGCAACTGTGGACCAAAATAAAGTTGAGATAGCAATCTTAATGCCCATCAAAAAAGATTTCAAGCCAAAAAACATAAGGGACAAATACAGACATTAGTACCAGTAAAAAGAACAGCATAAAATTACATAGTACTCATCATAAACATATATGATCCTGAAAGCACATCCTTAAAATTTCTCAACTAACAACTCATAGAACTGAGGGGGAGATATAAGCAGGGATATAAGAAGCCTGAAAAACAGTCAAAATATTAATACACGTTAGCATTATATACTCAAAACCAAATAGAATAGATAGACTTGAGGGTGCATAACACATGAAAACTGATCATGTGTTAGGTTTAGAAGTGTAACTAGATTCCAAAGGGTCAATTTCATTCAGACTCAATTCTCTGACCAAATACAATAAAGTAGATACTAAAGGTTAGTTAAAACAAATCCTATGTTAGGAGGCTAAATACCTCATAGGTTAAGATGGACATTAAAAAGAGATTAAATATTAAAACTGAATGATATAAATCATACAAAGCAAAATTGTGGGACACAGCCAAACCAGTGCCCAAAGAAAGTTACAGCATTAGGGGCACGTTGGGTGGCTCAGTAGGATAAGCGACTGCCTGACTCTTGATTTCCGCTCAGGTCATGATCTCACAGTTGTGAAACGGAATCCCACATCAGGCTCTGCACTGGGTGTGGAGCCTGCTTGAGATTCTCTCTTCCTCTGCCACTCACCTACTTCTGTTCTCCATCTCTCCCTAAAACCCTAAAAATAGATCCCCAAAACCAAAAACCAAAAAACAAACAAACAAAAAAAAAAACAGAAAAAAAGAAAAACATATAGCTTTGAATACACTGATTAGAAAAGAGGAAGTTTAAATATCTACAAGTATTCAATTCAAAATAATGGAAAAGAGCAAGAGCAAAATAAGCAAGAAGGAAATAAAGGCAGAAATGAAACAGCATATGAGAATAGAGAAGACTGACAAAACTAAAAGATGGTTTTGTGAAAATATGAATAAGAAAAATGAAACTAGTGAAACTTATCAAAAGACTTAAAAATAAAGAGACTTAAAAATTTTTTTAAAACATGACAAATATATACTAAATGTGAAAATCTAGATGAAATGGCTGAATTCTGGAAGAAAATACTAAAACTCACAAAGAAAGAAATAGGTAACTTGAATAGAACGGATCACTAAGTGTTAAAAAAACTAAAAGGCACCAATCTCCTTTTAAAAGCAGCGGGCCCATATGGCTTTGTAAGTAAGTTCCACTAAACTTCCAAGGAAATTAATACCTGTTTAATGTAAGTTGTTTTAGAGAAAAGAAAAAAAAACCCCATAAACTGACAAACTCCTTTTATGAGGATAATAAAATATTAACTCCAAATCTAGAGATAAGCCAAGTAAAAAAGTACAGGCTCATTTCACTTATAAAAATTCCAAATATTACCTAACAAAATCTAGTAGTAGATTTTGAAAGAAAAAAAAAATGCTATCACGTGGAGCTTATCCCACGGAAAGGAAGAATACCTCAACCTCAGAAAATTTAAAAATATATGTCACCATGATAATAAAATAAAGCAAAAAAAACAAAAAGGCTGATAATTTAGTCAACTGTGTATATTCAATCTTTCTTGGTTCCTCTTAAAACATAACAAAATATTCATAACCAAACCAGGAAGAAAAGTTACTTTGTCAACTTGGTAAATGTTATTGACCAAAAACTTTTAGCAAATATTACCTGAGAAACTTTAGATATATTCCCTCTAAAAATGAAATCACTTAAGGATGGCCATGAGGACTGATACTGTCTGATAACTGATACTGTCTGATACAGTACCAAAAGTCCTACTAATCAATGTTACAAAAAAAAGAATGACAAGTGTAAGAACTGGAAGAGATGTAGCAATTTACAAACGCTATGGTCATGTAATTAAAAAAAACTAACATATAAATGATTAGAGCTAATAAAAGGGCTCAACAAAATTTCTGGATCTGAGATTAATCTATGCATATGCATTATTTATACAGTGCTTACTGTCTGCCAGGTACTATTCTAGGAATTGCAAATGTCAAATTGCAGAGTCTGGATTTGAACCCAGGCACTTTTACCTTCTACATAAGCAGAACTAAAAAAAAAAATTATATATATCTATATATCTCTCTATATATACATATAGATATATGTATAAAGTTATCCATATATTTATAGATACATCTTTCACAATGAGAAAAAATCCTAATAACACCAAACCTATCAAGGATCTAGGAACTACTTAATAATATTTGAGACCTATTCAAATAAAAGACAGAAAATGATTTAAAAATCTTGGATGGAACAAAAGAATGTTACAAAAACTTCTTCCAAATTGATTTATATAATCCCAATATGGAAAAATAAAATTCCACAGCTTGCCAAACCAACTATTTAAATAGAAGAGTAGAGGGGGCTCTTGGCCTACAAGATACTAACACATACTATGAAAGTCAGAGATTAAAACAGGGTAGAGTTATGGGATGCCTGAGTGGCTCAATCGGTTAAATGGAGGGCTTCAGCTCAGGTCATGATCTCAAGGGTTTGCAAGTTCAAGCCCCATGTCAGGCCTGTGCTGAGAGCTCAGAGCCTGGAGCCTGCTTCGGATTCTGTGTCTCCCTCTCTCTCTGCCCCTCCCCTGCTCGGGCTCTGTGTCTCTACCTCTCAAAAATAAATAGAGATTAAAAAAAAAAAAAGATAAAATAGCATGGAGTTAGTATATTGGACAAATAGTCCAATGTAACAGAACCGAGAAACACAGCCATATAAAGTTTTAGAATGCAGTACAAAATAAAATTACCACATAAATCAAGGAAGGAATGATGCATTTAGTACATAATATTGGTAAAGCTGGCCCATTACATGAAGAAAAATCAAACTGTATACCTATATAATGCCACATACAAAAAAGGATTCATGTTGGGGCGCCCAGGTGGCTTAGTCGGTTAAGCGTCCGACTTTCGCTCAGGTCATGATCTAGCGGTTCGTGGGTTCGAGCCCCGCGTCGGGCTCTGTGCTAACTGCCAGCTCAGAGCCTGGAGCCTGTTTCAGTCTGTGACTCCCTCTCTCTCTGACCCTCCCCTGCTCATGCTGTCTCTCTCTCTCCTAGAAATAAATAAAAAACATTTAAAAAAAAATTAAAAAAAAAAAAAGGATTCATGTTGGATGAAAGACAAAAATGATACTGATGAAACTATACAGTTAATAGGATATAATACCTGAATATAAACTATCATTGTGACTTGGGGCTAGGGAGACTTTTAAATAAAAAAATCATAAAAGCACAAGATCAACAAATGATGAATTCAATCACATCAAAATTATTTCTGGATTGAACTAAAGATATCAAGAACTAAGTGAACTATAGATCCACAACAAAAAGTAGCAACCTCAATGAAGAAACAGCTAAGGACAAAAATTTTCAATTTACAGAAGAGAAAATCAACAGGCCATTAGCCATATGATGAGTAAAGAGTTATCACTTTATTCTATTTGGCAGAAATTAGAAGCTAGACACAATGCCAACTGTTAGTGAGGAAACTAAAGGAATAACCCCTGTAGGAAACCAGTACTGCCGGTGATATTATAGTCTGGGGAAGTTTTTCTCAAGGGAAATCTGGCAGCAGTATTTAGTCAAACTATTTGCACGTGATCTAGCAATTCTACTCTTATGTATATAAAGATATTCTCTGTAAGGCCCACACATACTCTGAAGCTTCATCTTTGATGGTAAGGAATTAGAGGCATTCTAGGTTTCTATCATTGGAAGAGTGGATAAGCAAAAGGTGGTGAAAGCACACTAGAAGTGTACATAGCAACATGGACATACTAAAGGCATTAACTCCAAGTGAAAAAAGCAAAAAACAAATTATTGATATCCCAATTATTGGCCTTCTGTAGGAGTGATTTCCAAAATGAGTTGGTAAACATCTCTACTTTCAAATACACATTGAGTTGTGCTAATAAGGTCATAGGGTACGGCTTCATGTCAATAATATTCCTTTAAAGGACATTTCTCTGGCTTCTGTATATTCTTTTTATGTAACTTTGTTCCACAAAATGTCTGGCACATATTATAGCCTAGTAGGTTTTCTGAAAGAAAATGAGAGAATGACAAAGGTCTGCTGTAAGTAACTATACAAGCATGTTCTATCTTTATTCTAGGGAGACAAAAATTCACAAACTATATCAGGTGATTTGGTAGTATGTTGCACAAAGACAAATGAAACTTTTCTTTTTGAAGCAGGATCAACAAATGATGCTACTCAAGCAATATAAAGAAATTGTTTATATCTTCAAGAAGAAACATGAATGTAAATACTTTTAAGTTTGTATTATTACCTAGTTCAATCTGAAAACCATAAGAATATTCAAAACATACTCTAAGACTTTTTAATAATTGAGACAGGAGAAGCTGTTAGCTTTTAATTCTCCTGTCCTCTTACATTTTTACTATTTTCATTTCAACTAGATTCCATCTGCAAGATTGTTAATTGGCAATAGTTCAGTTATATGTTACTCAAAGCATTCTGTAAATTGCCCATTCCAGTTTTTTTTTTTTTTTTTTTAGCAGAAGAAAGTCTCTTTGGGGCATATGTAAATTCTAGAGTGAACCTATCATTGTTACTGCTTTACATTCCATGTGCATAACTTTCTGGCATCAAAACTGAATTAACCATACCTGTTCCGTATACTCCCATGTATAATTTACCTTTAAAGAATGACTTTGCCATGACTTCAGAACTAAATAGGCTTACTTTACAACATCTTTAGTTTTGCTATTTCTTCCACTGAACTAAGTTTACCAAGGATAGGAAGAAATTCCCAAATTTATTATTTGTTCATCTTCCCCACAAAACTAAAAGCAAAAGTCAAGAAACAGTAAGCTTTAAGGCGATGATACTACAATGTTTAATACAGCATCTTTTTTTTTTTTAGCCAGATTTATTGAGGTATGATTGATAAGTAGTATATATTTAACACGTACAATGTGATGTTTTGATATACGTACATACTGTGAAATGAATACCACAAACAAGGTAATATATCCATACCCCACTTAACCATTTTCTGGTGTGTTATGAGAACACCTGAGATCTACTCTCAGCAAACTTTAAGTATACATAATTATTAACAACAGTCACTACACTATACATTAAGTCTCCAGAAATTATTTTTTTTTTTTACAAATAGTTTATTGTCAAATTAGTTTTTTTTTTTTTT